>NW_027675408.1:215000-235000 GCF_965601325.2 Salmo salar
CGGTGTGTGTGTGTGTTTATGTGTTGTCGGTGTGTGTGTGTGTGTGTTGTCGGTGTGTGTGTGTGTTTATGTGTTGTCGGTGTGTGTGTGTGTGTTGTCGGTGTGTGTGTGTGTGTTGTCGGTGTGTGTGTGTGTTGTCGGTGTGTGTGTGTGTTGTCGGTGTGTGTGTGTGTTGTCGGTGTGTGTGTGTGTGTTGTCGGTGTGTGTGTGTGTTGTCGGTGTGTGTGTGTGTGTGTGTTGTCGGTGTGTGTGTGTGTGTGTTGTGTGTGTGTGTGTTGTTTGTGTGTGTGTGTGTTGTCGGTGTGTGTGTGTGTGTGTTGTCGGTGTGTGTGTGTGTGTGTGTGTGTGTGTGTGTGTGTGTTGTCGGTGTGTGTGTGTGTGTGTGTTGTCGGTGTGTGTGTGTGTGTTGTCGGTGTGTGTGTGTGTGTGTTGTCGGTGTGTGTGTGTGTGTGTTGTCGGTGTGTGTGTGTGTTGTCGGTGTGTGTGTGTGTGTGTTGTCGGTGTGTGTGTGTGTTGTCGGTGTGTGTGTGTGTGTGTTGTCGGTGTGTGTGTGTGTGTTGTCGGTGTGTGTGTGTGTTATGTGTTGTCGGTGTGTGTGTGTGTGTGTTGTCGGTGTGTGTGTGTGTTATGTGTTGTCGGTGTGTGTGTGTGTGTTGTCGGTGTGTGTGTGTGTGTGTGTCAGTTGTGGTGTGTGTGTGTGTGTTGTAGGTGTGTGTGTGTGTGTTGTCGGTGTGTGTGTGTGTGTTGTCGGTGTGTGTGTGTGTTGTCGGTGTGTGTGTGTGTGTTGTAGGTGTGTGTGTGTGTGTTGTCGGTGTGTGTGTGTGTTGTCGGTGTGTGTGTGTGTGTGTGTTGTCGGTGTGTGTGTGTGTGTGTTGTCAGTGTGTGTGTGTGTGTGTTGTCGGTGTGTGTGTGTTATGTGTTGTCGGTGTGTGTGTGTGTGTGTTGTCGGTGTGTGTGTGTGTGTGTGTGTTGTCGGTGTGTGTGTGTGTTGTCGGTGTGTGTGTGTTGTCGGTGTGTCTGTGTGTGTGTGTTGTCGGTGTGTGTGTGTGTGTTGTCGGTGTGTGTGTGTGTGTGTTGTCGGTGTGTGTGTGCGTGTGTTGTCGGTGTGTGTGTGTGTTGTCGGTGTGTGTGTGTGTGTGTTGTCGGTGTGTGTGTGTGTGTGTTGTCGGTGTGTGTGTGTGTGTGTTGTGTGTGTGTGTGTTGTTTGTGTGTGTGTGTGTTGTCGGTGTGTGTGTGTGTGTGTTGTCGGTGTGTGTGTGTGTGTGTGTGTGTGTGTGTGTGTGTGTGTGTGTGTGTGTGTGTGTGTGTGTGTGTGTTGTCGGTGTGTGTGTGTGTGTGTGTTGTCGGTGTGTGTGTGTGTGTTGTCGGTGTGTGTGTGTGTTGTCGGTGTGTTGTCGGTGTGTGTGTGTGTGTGTTGTCGGTGTGTGTGTGTTGTCGGTGTGTGTGTGTGTTGTCGGTGTGTGTGTGTGTGTGTTGTCGGTGTGTGTGTGTGTGTGTGTTGTCGGTGTGTGTGTGTGTGTGTGTGTTGTCGGTGTGTGTGTGTGTGTGTTGTGTGTGTGTGTTGTTTGTGTGTGTGTGTGTTGTCGGTGTGTGTGTATGTGTCTGTTGTCGGTGTGTGTGTGTGTGTTGTCGGTGTGTGTGTGTGTGTGTTGTCGGTGTGTGTGTGTGTGTTGTCGGTGTGTGTGTGTGTGTGTTGTGTGTGTGTGTGTTGTGTGTGTGTGTGTGTGTGTTGTCGGTGTGTGTGTGTGTGTGTGTGTGTGTGTGTGTGTGTGTGTGTGTGTGTGTGTGTGTGTGTGTGTGTGTGTGTGTTGTCGGTGTGTGTGTGTGTGTGTGTGTTGTCGGTGTGTGTGTGTGTGTTGTCGGTGTGTGTGTGTGTTGTCGGTGTGTTGTCGGTGTGTGTGTGTGTGTTGTCGGTGTGTGTGTGTTGTCGGTGTGTGTGTGTGTTGTCGGTGTGTGTGTGTGTGTGTTGTCGGTGTGTGTGTGTGTGTGTGTTGTCGGTGTGTGTGTGTGTGTGTGTGTTGTCGGTGTGTGTGTGTGTGTGTTGTGTGTGTGTGTTGTTTGTGTGTGTGTGTGTTGTCGGTGTGTGTGTATGTGTCTGTTGTCGGTGTGTGTGTGTGTGTTGTCGGTGTGTGTGTGTGTGTGTTGTCGGTGTGTGTGTGTGTGTTGTCGGTGTGTGTGTGTGTGTGTTGTCGGTGTGTGTGTGTGTGTTGTCGGTGTGTGTGTGTGTGTGTTGTCGGTGTGTGTGTGTGTTGTCGGTGTGTGTGTGTGTGTGTGTGTGTTGTCGGTGTGTGTGTGTGTGTGTTGTCGGTGTGTGTGTGTGTGTGTTGTCAGTGTGTGTGTGTTTGTGTGTTGTCGGTGTGTGTGTGTGTGTGTTGTCGGTGTGTGTGTGTGTGTGTTGTCTGTGTGTGTGTGTGTGTTGTCGGTGTGTGTGTGTTTATGTGTTGTCGGTGTGTGTGTGTGTGTGTTGTCGGTGTGTGTGTGTGTGTTGTCGGTGTGTGTGTGTGTGTGTTGTCGGTGTGTGTGTGTGTTGTCGGTGTGTGTGTGTGTGTGTGTGTGTGTGTGTGTGTGTGTGTTGTCGGTGTGTGTGTGTGTTGTCGGTGTGTATGTGTGTGTGTGTTGTCGGTGTGTGTGTGTGTGTGTGTTGTCGGTGTGTGTGTGTGTGTTGTCGGTGTGTGTGTGTGTGTGTTGTCGGTGTGTGTGTGTGTGTGTTGTCGGTGTGTGTGTGTGTTGTCGGTGTGTGTGTGTTGTTGGTGTGTGTGTGTGTGTGTTGTCGGTGTGTGTGTGTGTTGTGTGTGTGTGTGTTGTCGGTGTGTGTGTTGTCTGAGTGTGTGTGTGTGTGTGTTGTCGGTGTGTGTGTGTTGTCGGTGTGTGTGTGTGTGTGTGTTGTCGGTGTGTGTGTGTGTGTGTGTTGTCGGTGTGTGTGTGTTGTGTGTGTTGTCGGTGTGTGTGTGTGTGTGTTGTCAGTGTGTGTGTGTGTGTGTTGTCGGTGTGTGTGTGTGTGTTGTCTGTGTGTGTGTGTTGTGGGTGTGTGTGTGTGTGTGTTGTCGGTGTGTGTGTGTTTGTTGCTGGTGTTTGTGTGTGTGTGTGTTGTCGATGTGTGTGTGTGTGTGTTGTCGGTGTGTGTGTGTGTGTGTGTGTGTGTGTGTGTCTGTGTGTGTGTGTGTTGTCGGTGTGTGTGTGTGTGTGTGTTGTCTGTGTGTGTGTGTGTGTTGTGTGTGTGTGTGTGTGTTGTCGGTGTGTGTGTGTGTGTTGTCGGTGTGTGTGTGTGTTGTCGGTGTGTGTGTGTGTGTGTGTTGTCGGTGTGTGTGTGTGTGTGTTGTGTGTGTGTGTGTTGTTTGTGTGTGTGTGTTGTCGGTGTGTGTGTGTGTGTGTTGTCGGTGTGTGTGTGTGTGTGTGTGTGTGTGTGTGTGTGTGTGTGTGTGTGTGTGTGTGTTGTCGGTGTGTGTGTGTGTGTGTTGTCGGTGTGTGTGTGTGTGTTGTCGGTGTGTGTGTGTGTGTGTTGTCGGTGTGTGTGTGTGTGTGTTGTCGGTGTGTGTGTGTGTTGTCGGTGTGTGTGTGTTGTTGGTGTGTGTGTGTGTGTGTTGTCGGTGTGTGTGTGTGTTGTGTGTGTGTGTGTTGTCGGTGTGTGTGTTGTCTGAGTGTGTGTGTGTGTGTGTTGTCGGTGTGTGTGTGTGTGTGTGTGTTGTCGGTGTGTGTGTGTGTGTGTGTGTGTGTGTGTTGTTTGTGTGTGTGTGTGTTGTCGGTGTGTGTGTATGTGTCTGTTGTCGGTGTGTGTGTGTGTGTTGTCGGTGTGTGTGTGTGTGTGTTGTCGGTGTGTGTGTGTGTGTTGTCGGTGTGTGTGTGTGTGTGTTGTGTGTGTGTGTGTTGTTTGTGTGTGTGTGTGTTGTCGGTGTGTGTGTGTGTGTGTTGTCGGTGTGTGTGTGTGTGTGTGTGTGTGTGTGTGTGTGTGTGTGTGTGTGTGTGTGTGTGTTGTCGGTGTGTGTGTGTGTGTGTGTGTTGTCGGTGTGTGTGTGTGTGTTGTCGGTGTGTGTGTGTGTTGTCGGTGTGTTGTCGGTGTGTGTGTGTGTGTTGTCGGTGTGTGTGTGTTGTCGGTGTGTGTGTGTGTTGTCGGTGTGTGTGTGTGTGTGTTGTCGGTGTGTGTGTGTGTGTGTGTTGTCGGTGTGTGTGTGTGTGTGTGTGTTGTCGGTGTGTGTGTGTGTGTGTTGTGTGTGTGTGTTGTTTGTGTGTGTGTGTGTTGTCGGTGTGTGTGTATGTGTCTGTTGTCGGTGTGTGTGTGTGTGTTGTCGGTGTGTGTGTGTGTGTGTTGTCGGTGTGTGTGTGTGTGTTGTCGGTGTGTGTGTGTGTGTGTTGTCGGTGTGTGTGTGTGTGTTGTCGGTGTGTGTGTGTGTGTGTTGTCGGTGTGTGTGTGTGTTGTCGGTGTGTGTGTGTGTGTGTGTGTGTGTTGTCGGTGTGTGTGTGTGTGTGTTGTCGGTGTGTGTGTGTGTGTGTTGTCAGTGTGTGTGTGTTTGTGTGTTGTCGGTGTGTGTGTGTGTGTGTTGTCGGTGTGTGTGTGTGTGTGTTGTCTGTGTGTGTGTGTGTGTTGTCGGTGTGTGTGTGTTTATGTGTTGTCGGTGTGTGTGTGTGTGTGTTGTCGGTGTGTGTGTGTGTGTTGTCGGTGTGTGTGTGTGTGTGTTGTCGGTGTGTGTGTGTGTTGTCGGTGTGTGTGTGTGTGTGTGTGTGTGTGTGTGTGTTGTCGGTGTGTGTGTGTGTTGTCGGTGTGTATGTGTGTGTGTGTTGTCGGTGTGTGTGTGTGTGTGTGTTGTCGGTGTGTGTGTGTGTGTTGTCGGTGTGTGTGTGTGTGTGTTGTCGGTGTGTGTGTGTGTGTGTTGTCGGTGTGTGTGTGTGTTGTCGGTGTGTGTGTGTTGTTGGTGTGTGTGTGTGTGTGTTGTCGGTGTGTGTGTGTGTTGTGTGTGTGTGTGTTGTCGGTGTGTGTGTTGTCTGAGTGTGTGTGTGTGTGTGTTGTCGGTGTGTGTGTGTTGTCGGTGTGTGTGTGTGTGTGTGTTGTCGGTGTGTGTGTGTGTGTGTGTTGTCGGTGTGTGTGTGTGTGTGTGTTGTCGGTGTGTGTGTGTGTGTGTTGTCAGTGTGTGTGTGTGTGTGTTGTCGGTGTGTGTGTGTGTGTTGTCTGTGTGTGTGTGTTGTGGGTGTGTGTGTGTGTGTGTTGTCGGTGTGTGTGTGTTTGTTGCTGGTGTTTGTGTGTGTGTGTGTTGTCGATGTGTGTGTGTGTGTGTTGTCGGTGTGTGTGTGTGTGTGTGTGTGTGTGTGTGTCTGTGTGTGTGTGTGTTGTCGGTGTGTGTGTGTGTGTGTGTTGTCTGTGTGTGTGTGTGTGTTGTGTGTGTGTGTGTGTGTTGTCGGTGTGTGTGTGTGTGTTGTCGGTGTGTGTGTGTGTTGTCGGTGTGTGTGTGTGTGTGTGTTGTCGGTGTGTGTGTGTGTGTGTTGTGTGTGTGTGTGTTGTTTGTGTGTGTGTGTTGTCGGTGTGTGTGTGTGTGTGTTGTCGGTGTGTGTGTGTGTGTGTGTGTGTGTGTGTGTGTGTGTGGTGTGTGTGTGTGTGTGTGTTGTCGGTGTGTGTGTGTGTGTGTTGTCGGTGTGTGTGTGTGTGTTGTCGGTGTGTGTGTGTGTGTGTTGTCGGTGTGTGTGTGTGTGTGTTGTCGGTGTGTGTGTGTGTTGTCGGTGTGTGTGTGTTGTTGGTGTGTGTGTGTGTGTGTTGTCGGTGTGTGTGTGTGTTGTGTGTGTGTGTGTTGTCGGTGTGTGTGTTGTCTGAGTGTGTGTGTGTGTGTGTTGTCGGTGTGTGTGTGTTGTCGGTGTGTGTGTGTGTGTGTGTTGTCGGTGTGTGTGTGTGTGTGTGTTGTCGGTGTGTGTGTGTGTGTGTTGTCGGTGTGTGTGTGTGTGTGTTGTCAGTGTGTGTGTGTGTGTGTTGTCGGTGTGTGTGTGTGTGTTGTCTGTGTGTGTGTGTTGTGGGTGTGTGTGTGTGTGTGTTGTCGGTGTGTGTGTGTTTGTTGCTGGTGTTTGTGTGTGTGTGTGTTGTCGATGTGTGTGTGTGTGTGTTGTCGGTGTGTGTGTGTGTGTGTGTGTGTGTGTGTCTGTGTGTGTGTGTGTTGTCGGTGTGTGTGTGTGTGTGTGTTGTCTGTGTGTGTGTGTGTGTTGTGTGTGTGTGTGTGTGTTGTCGGTGTGTGTGTGTGTGTTGTCGGTGTGTGTGTGTGTTGTCGGTGTGTGTGTGTGTGTGTGTTGTCGGTGTGTGTGTGTGTGTGTTGTGTGTGTGTGTGTTGTCGGTGTGTGTGTGTGTGTGTTGTCGGTGTGTGTGTGTGTGTGTGTGTGTGTGTGTGTGTGTGTGTGTGTGTGTGTGTGTGTTGTCGGTGTGTGTGTGTGTGTGTGTTGTCGGTGTGTGTGTGTGTGTTGCCGGTGTGTGTGTGTGTGTTGTCGGTGTGTGTGTGTGTTGTTGGTGTGTGTGTGTTGTCGGTGTGTGTGTGTGTGTGTTGTCGGTGTGTGTGTGTGTTGTGTGTGTGTGTGTTGTGTGTGTGTGTGTTGTCTGAGTGTGTTGTGTGTGTGTGTGTTGTCGGTGTGTGTGTGTTGTCGGTGTGTGTGTGTGTGTATGTTGTCGGTGTGTGTGTGTGTGTGTGTTGTCGGTGTGTGTGTGTGTGTGTTGTCGGTGTGTGTGTGTGTGTGTGTTGTCAGTGTGTGTGTGTGTGTGTGTTGTCGGTGTGTGTGTGTTGTCGGTGTGTGTGTGTTGTGGGTGTGTGTGTGTGTGTGTTGTCGGTGTGTGTGTGTTTGTTGCTGGTGTTTGTGTGTGTGTGTGTTGTCGATGTGTGTGTGTGTGTGTTGTCGGTGTGTGTGTGTGTGTGTGTGTGTGTGTGTCTGTGTGTGTGTGTGTTGTCGGTGTGTGTGTGTGTGTGTGTTGTCGGTGTGTGTGTGTGTGTTGTGTGTGTGTGTGTGTGTTGTCGGTGTGTGTGTGTGTGTTGTCGGTGTGTGTGTGTGTTGTCGGTGTGTGTGTGTGTGTTGTCGGTGTGTGTGTGTGTGTGTTGTGTGTGTGTGTGTTGTTTGTGTGTGTGTGTGTTGTCGGTGTGTGTGTGTGTGTGTTGTCGGTGTGTGTGTGTGTGTGTGTGGTGTGTGTGTGTGTGTGTGTTGTCGGTGTGTGTGTGTGTGTGTGTTGTCGGTGTGTGTGTGTGTGTTGCCGGTGTGTGTGTGTGTGTTGTCGGTGTGTGTGTGTGTTGTTGGTGTGTGTGTGTTGTCGGTGTGTGTGTGTGTGTGTTGTCGGTGTGTGTGTGTGTTGTGTGTGTGTGTGTTGTGTGTGTGTGTGTTGTCTGAGTGTGTGTGTGTGTGTGTGTGTTGTCGGTGTGTGTGTGTTGTCGGTGTGTGTGTGTGTGTGTGTTGTCGGTGTGTGTGTGTGTGTGTGTGTGTGTTGTCGGTGTGTGTGTGTGTGTGTTGGAGGTGTGTGTGTGTGTTGTCAGTGTGTGTGTGTGTGTGTGTTGTCGGTGTGTGTGTGTGTGTGTTGTCGGTGTGTGTGTGTGTGTGTGTTGTCGGTGTGTGTGTGTTGTGGGTGTGTGTGTGTGTGTTGTCGGTGTGTGTGTGTGTGTTGCTGGTGTTTGTGTGTGTGTGTGTTGTCGATGTGTGTGAGTGTGTTTTGTCGGTGTGTGTGTGTGTGTGTGTGTGTGTGTTGTCGGTGTGTGTGTGTGTGTGTTGTCGGTGTGTGTGTGTGTGTTGTGTGTGTGTGTGTGTTGTCGGTGTGTGTGTGTGTGTTGTCGGTGTGTGTGTGTGTGTGTTGTCGGTGTGTGTGTGTGTGTGTGTGTTGTCGGTGTGTGTGTGTGTGTGTTGTGTGTGTGTGTTGTTTGTGTGTGTGTGTGTTGTCGGTGTGTGTGTGTGTGTGTTGTCGGTGTGTGTGTGTGTGTGTGGTGTGTGTGTGTGTGTGTGTGTGTGTGTGTGTGTGTGTGTTGCCGGTGTGTGTGTGTGTGTTGTCGGTGTGTGTGTGTGTGTGTTGTCGGTGTGTGTGTGTGTGTGTTGTCGGTGTGTGTGTGTGTGTGTGTGTGTTGTCGGTGTGTGTGTGTGTGTTGTCGGTGTGTGTGTGTGTTTATGTGTTGTCGGTGTGTGTGTGTGTGTGTTGTCGGTGTGTGTGTGTGTTTATGTGTTGTCGGTGTGTGTGTGTGTGTTGTCGGTGTGTGTGTGTGTGTTGTCGGTGTGTGTGTGTGTGTTGTCGGTGTGTGTGTGTGTTGTCGGTGTGTGTGTGTGTGTTGTCGGTGTGTGTGTGTGTGTGTGTGTGTTGTCGGTGTGTGTGTGTGTGTTGTCGGTGTGTGTGTGTGTTGTCGGTGTGTGTGTGTGTGTGTGTGTTGTCGGTGTGTGTGTGTGTTTGTTGTCAGTGTGTGTGTGTGTGTGTTGTCTGTGTGTGTGTGTTTATGTGTTGTCGGTGTGTGTGTGTGTGTTGTCGGTGTGTGTGTGTGTGTTGTCGGTGTGTGTGTGTGTTGTCGGTGTGTGTGTGTGTGTTGTCGGTGTGTGTGTGTTGTCGGTGTGTGTGTGTGTTGTCGGTGTGTGTGTGTGTGTGTGTGTTGTCGGTGTGTGTGTGTGTGTTGTGTGTGTGTGTGTTGTTTGTGTGTGTGTGTGTTGTCGGTGTGTGTGTGTGTGTGTTGTCGGTGTGTGTGTGTGTGTGTGTGTGTGTGTGTGTGTGTGTGTGTGTGTGTGTGTGTGTGTGTTGTCGGTGTGTGTGTGTGTGTGTGTTGTCGGTGTGTGTGTGTGTGTTGTCGGTGTGTGTGTGTGTGTTGTCGGTGTGTTGTCGGTGTGTGTGTGTGTGTTGTCGGTGTGTGTGTGTGTGTTGTCGGTATTTGTGTGTGTGTGTTGTCGGTGTGTGTGTGTGTTGTCGGTGTGTGTGTGTGTGTGTTGTCGGTGTGTGTGTGTGTGTGTTGTCGGTGTGTGTGTGTGTGTGTGTGTGTTGTTGGTGTGTGTGTGTGTGTTGTCGGTGTGTGTGTGTGTTTATGTGTTGTCGGTGTGTGTGTGTGTGTGTTGTCGGTGTGTGTGTGTGTTTATGTGTTGTCGGTGTGTGTGTGTGTGTTGTCGGTGTGTGTGTGTGTGTTGTCGGTGTGTGTGTGTGTTGTCGGTGTGTGTGTGTGTTGTCGGTGTGTGTGTGTGTTGTCGGT
Organism: Salmo salar; assembly: GCF_965601325.2. NCBI lineage: Eukaryota > Metazoa > Chordata > Actinopteri > Salmoniformes > Salmonidae > Salmo > Salmo salar. Next base: position 224,156 of record NW_027675408.1, read on the forward strand.
GTGTGTGTGTGTGTGTGTTGTCGGTGTGTGTGTGTGTGTTGTCGGTGTGTGTGTGTGTTGTCGGTGTGTGTGTGTGTGTGTGTGTTGTCGGTGTGTGTGTGTGTGTGTTGTCAGTGTGTGTGTGTGTGTGTTGTCGGTGTGTGTGTGTTTATGTGTTGTCGGTGTGTGTGTGTGTGTGTTGTCGGTGTGTGTGTGTTGTCGGTGTGTGTGTGTGTTGTCGGTGTGTGTGTGTGTGTTGTCGGTGTGTGTGTGTTGTCGGTGTGTGTGTGTGTGTGTTGTCGGTGTGTGTGTGTTGTCGGTGTGTGTGTGTGTGTGTTGTCGGTGTGTGTGTGTGTGTGTTGTCGGTGTGTGTGTGTGTGTGTGTGTGTTGTCGGTGTGTGTGTGTGTGTTGTGTGTGTGTGTGTTGTTTGTGTGTGTGTGTGTTGTCTGTGTGTGTGTGTGTGTGTTGTCGGTGTGTGTGTGTGTGTGTGTGTGTGTGTGTGTGTGTGTGTGTGTGTGTGTGTGGTGTGTGTGTGTGTGTGTTGTCAGTGTGTGTGTGTGTGTGTGTTGTCGGTGTGTGTGTGTGTGTGTTGTCGGTGTGTGTGTGTGTTGTCGGTGTGTGTGTGTGTGTGTTGTCGGTGTGTGTGTGTGTGTGTTGTCGGTGTGTGTGTGTGTGTGTGTGTTGTCGGTGTGTGTGTGTGTGTTGTGTGTGTGTGTGTTGTTTGTGTGTGTGTGTGTTGTCGGTGTGTGTGTGTGTGTGTTGTCGGTGTGTGTGTGTGTGTTGTCGGTGTGTGTGTGTTGTCGGTGTGTGTGTGTGTTGTCGGTGTGTGTGTGTTGTCGGTGTGTGTGTGTGTGTGTTGTCGGTGTGTGTGTGTGTGTGTGTTGTCGGTGTGTGTGTGTGTGTTGTGTGTGTGTGTGTTGTTTGTGTGTGTGTGTTGTCGGTGTGTGTGTGTGTGTGTTGTCGGTGTGTGTGTGTGTGTGTGTGTGTGTGTGTGTGTGTGTGTGTGTGTATGTGTGTGTGTGTGTGTTGTCGGTGTGTGTGTGTGTGTGTGTTGTCGGTGTGTGTGTGTGTGTGTGTTGTCGGTGTGTGTGTGTGTGTGTTGTCGGTGTGTTGTCGGTGTGTGTGTGTGTGTTGTCGGTGTGTGTGTGTGTGTTGTCGGTATGTGTGTGTGTGTGTTGTCGGTGTGTGTGTGTGTTGTCGGTGTGTGTGTGTGTGTGTTGTCAGTGTGTGTGTGTGTGTGTGTTGTCGGTGTGTGTGTGTGTGTGTTGTCGGTGTGTGTGTGTGTGTGTTGTCTGTGTGTGTGTGTTGTCGGTGTGTGTGTGTGTGTGTTGTCGGTGTGTGTGTGTGTGTGTGTGTTGTCGGTGTGTGTGTGTGTGTGTTGTGTGTGTGTGTGTTGTTTGTGTGTGTGTGTGTTGTCGGTGTGTGTGTGTGTGTGTTGTCGGTGTGTGTGTGTGTGTTGTCGGTGTGTGTGTGTTGTCGGTGTGTGTGTGTGTTGTCGGTGTGTGTGTGTTGTCGGTGTGTGTGTGTGTGTGTTGTCGGTGTGTGTGTGTGTGTGTGTTGTCGGTGTGTGTGTGTGTGTGTTGTGTGTGTGTGTGTTGTTTGTGTGTGTGTGTTGTCGGTGTGTGTGTGTGTGTGTTGTCGGTGTGTGTGTGTGTGTGTGTGTGTGTGTGTGTGTGTGTGTGTGTGTGTGTATGTGTGTGTGTGTGTGTTGTCGGTGTGTGTGTGTGTGTGTGTTGTCGGTGTGTGTGTGTGTGTGTTGTCGGTGTGTGTGTGTGTGTGTTGTCGGTGTGTTGTCGGTGTGTGTGTGTGTGTTGTCGGTGTGTGTGTGTGTGTTGTCGGTATGTGTGTGTGTGTGTTGTCGGTGTGTGTGTGTGTTGTCGGTGTGTGTGTGTGTGTGTTGTCGGTGTGTGTGTGTGTGTGTTGTCGGTGTGTGTGTGTGTGTGTGTGTTGTCGGTGTGTGTGTGTGTGTTGTCGGTGTGTGTGTGTGTTTATGTGTTGTCGGTGTGTGTGTGTGTGTGTTGTCGGTGTGTGTGTGTGTTTATGTGTTGTCGGTGTGTGTGTGTGTGTTGTCGGTGTGTGTGTGTGTGTTGTCGGTGTGTGTGTGTGTGTTGTCGGTGTGTGTGTGTGTTGTCGGTGTGTGTGTGTGTTGTCGGTGTGTGTGTGTGTGTGTGTGTGTTGTCGGTGTGTGTGTGTGTGTTGTCGGTGTGTGTGTGTGTTGTCGGTGTGTGTGTGTGTGTGTGTGTTGTCGGTGTGTGTGTGTGTGTGTTGTCAGTGTGTGTGTGTGTGTGTTGTCGGTGTGTGTGTGTTTATGTGTTGTCGGTGTGTGTGTGTGTGTTGTCGGTGTGTGTGTGTGTGTTGTCGGTGTGTGTGTGTGTTGTCGGTGTGTGTGTGTGTGTTGTCGGTGTGTGTGTGTTGTCGGTGTGTGTGTGTGTGTGTGTTGTCGGTGTGTGTGTGTGTGTGTTGTCGGTGTGTGTGTGTGTGTGTTGTCGGTGTGTGTGTGTGTGTGTGTGTTGTCGATGTGTGTGTATGTGTCTGTTGTCGGTGTGTGTGTGTGTGTTGTCGGTGTGTGTGTGTGTGTGTTGTCGGTGTGTGTGTGTGTGTTGTCGGTGTGTGTGTGTGTGTTGTCGGTGTGTGTGTGTGTGTTGTCGGTGTGTGTGTGTGTGTGTTGTCGGTGTGTGTGTGTGTTGTCGGTGTGTGTGTGTGTGTGTGTGTGTGTTGTCGGTGTGTGTGTGTGTGTGTTGTCGGTGTGTGTGTGTGTGTGTTGTCAGTGTGTGTGTGTGTGTGTGTTGTCGGTGTGTGTGTGTGTGTGTTGTCGGTGTGTGTGTGTGTGTGTTGTCGTGTGTGTGTGTGTTGTCGGTGTGTGTGTGTGTGTGTTGTCGGTGTGTGTGTGTGTGTGTGTGTTGTCGGTGTGTGTGTGTGTGTTGTGTGTGTGTGTGTTGTTTGTGTGTGTGTGTGTTGTCGGTGTGTGTGTGTGTGTGTTGTCGGTGTGTGTGTGTGTGTTGTCGGTGTGTGTGTGTGTGTGTTGTCGTGTGTGTGTGTGTGTGTTGTCGGTGTGTGTGTGTGTGTGTTGTCGGTGTGTGTGTGTGTGTGTTGTCGGTGTGTGTGTGTGTGTTGTGTGTGTGTGTGTTGTTTGTGTGTGTGTGTGTTGTCGGTGTGTGTGTGTGTGTGTTGTCGGTGTGTGTGTGTGTGTGTGTGTGTGTGTGTGTGTGTGTGTGTGTGTGTGTGTGTGTGTGTGTTGTCGGTGTGTGTGTGTGTGTGTGTTGTCGGTGTGTGTGTGTGTGTTGTCGGTGTGTGTGTGTGTGTGTTGTCGGTGTGTTGTCGGTGTGTGTGTGTGTGTTGTCGGTGTGTGTGTGTGTGTTGTCGGTATGTGTGTGTGTGTGTTGTCGGTGTGTGTGTGTGTTGTCGGTGTGTGTGTGTGTGTGTTGTCGGTGTGTGTGTGTGTGTGTTGTCGGTGTGTGTGTGTGTGTGTGTGTGTTGTCGGTGTGTGTGTGTGTGTTGTCGGTGTGTGTGTGTGTTTATGTGTTGTCGGTGTGTGTGTGTGTGTGTTGTCGGTGTGTGTGTGTGTTTATGTGTTGTCGGTGTGTGTGTGTGTGTTGTCGGTGTGTGTGTGTGTGTTGTCGGTGTGTGTGTGTGTGTTGTCGGTGTGTGTGTGTGTTGTCGGTGTGTGTGTGTGTTGTCGGTGTGTGTGTGTGTGTGTGTGTGTGTTGTCGGTGTGTGTGTGTGTGTTGTCGGTGTGTGTGTGTGTTGTCGGTGTGTGTGTGTGTGTGTGTGTTGTCGGTGTGTGTGTGTGTGTGTTGTCAGTGTGTGTGTGTGTGTGTTGTCGGTGTGTGTGTGTGTGTGTTGTCGGTGTGTGTGTGTGTGTGTTGTCGGTGTGTGTGTGTGTGTTGTGTGTGTGTGTGTTGTTTGTGTGTGTGTGTGTTGTCGGTGTGTGTGTGTGTGTGTTGTCGGTGTGTGTGTGTGTGTGTGTGTGTGTGTGTGTGTGTGTGTGTGTGTGTGTGTGTGTGTGTGTGTTGTCGGTGTGTGTGTGTGTGTGTGTTGTCGGTGTGTGTGTGTGTGTTGTCGGTGTGTGTGTGTGTGTGTTGTCGGTGTGTTGTCGGTGTGTGTGTGTGTGTTGTCGGTGTGTGTGTGTGTGTTGTCGGTATGTGTGTGTGTGTGTTGTCGGTGTGTGTGTGTGTTGTCGGTGTGTGTGTGTGTGTGTTGTCGGTGTGTGTGTGTGTGTGTTGTCGGTGTGTGTGTGTGTGTGTGTGTGTTGTCGGTGTGTGTGTGTGTGTTGTCGGTGTGTGTGTGTGTTTATGTGTTGTCGGTGTGTGTGTGTGTGTGTTGTCGGTGTGTGTGTGTGTTTATGTGTTGTCGGTGTGTGTGTGTGTGTTGTCGGTGTGTGTGTGTGTGTTGTCGGTGTGTGTGTGTGTGTTGTCGGTGTGTGTGTGTGTTGTCGGTGTGTGTGTGTGTTGTCGGTGTGTGTGTGTGTGTGTGTGTGTGTTGTCGGTGTGTGTGTGTGTGTTGTCGGTGTGTGTGTGTGTTGTCGGTGTGTGTGTGTGTGTGTGTGTTGTCGGTGTGTGTGTGTGTGTGTTGTCAGTGTGTGTGTGTGTGTGTTGTCGGTGTGTGTGTGTTGTGTGTGTTGTCGTGTGTGTGTGTGTGTGTGTTGTCGGTGTGTGTGTGTGTTGTCGGTGTGTGTGTGTGTGTTGTCGGTGTGTGTGTGTTGTCGGTGTGTGTGTGTGTGTGTGTTGTCGGTGTGTGTGTGTGTTGTCGGTGTGTGTGTGTGTGTGTTGTCGGTGTGTGTGTGTGTGTGTGTGTTGTCGGTGTGTGTGTGTGTGTTGTGTGTGTGTGTGTTGTTTGTGTGTGTGTGTGTTGTCGGTGTGTGTGTGTGTGTGTTGTCGGTGTGTGTGTGTGTGTGTGTGTGTGTGTGTGTGTGTGTGTGTGTGTGTGTGTGTGTGTGTGTGTGTGTGTTGTCGGTGTGTGTGTGTGTGTGTGTTGTCGGTGTGTGTGTGTGTGTTGTCGGTGTGTGTGTGTGTGTGTTGTCGGTGTGTTGTCGGTGTGTGTGTGTGTGTTGTCGGTGTGTGTGTGTGTGTTGTCGGTATGTGTGTGTGTGTGTTGTCGGTGTGTGTGTGTGTTGTCGGTGTGTGTGTGTGTGTGTTGTCGGTGTGTGTGTGTGTGTGTTGTCGGTGTGTGTGTGTGTGTGTGTGTTGTTGGTGTGTGTGTGTGTGTTGTCGGTGTGTGTGTGTGTGTTGTCGGTGTGTGTGTGTGTTGTCGGTGTGTGTGTGTGTGTGTTGTCGGTGTGTGTGTGTGTGTGTTGTCGGTGTGTGTGTGTGTGTGTGTGTTGTCGGTGTGTGTGTGTGTGTTGTGTGTGTGTGTGTTGTTTGTGTGTGTGTGTGTTGTCGGTGTGTGTGTGTGTGTGTTGTCGGTGTGTGTGTGTGTGTGTGTGTGTGTGTGTGTGTGTGTGTGTGTGTGTGTGTGTGTGTGTGTGTGTGTGTGTGTTGTCGGTGTGTGTGTGTGTGTGTGTTGTCGGTGTGTGTGTGTGTGTTGTCGGTGTGTGTGTGTGTGTGTTGTCGGTGTGTTGTCGGTGTGTGTGTGTGTGTTGTCGGTGTGTGTGTGTGTGTTGTCGGTATGTGTGTGTGTGTGTTGTCGGTGTGTGTGTGTGTTGTCGGTGTGTGTGTGTGTGTGTTGTCGGTGTGTGTGTGTGTGTGTGTGTTGTTGGTGTGTGTGTGTGTGTGTGTGTGTGTGTGTGTGTGTTGTGTGTGTGTGTGTGTGTTGTCGGTGTGTGTGTGTGTGTGTTGTCGGTGTGTGTGTGTGTGTGTCGTGTGTGTGTTGTCGGTGTGTGTGTGTGTGTTGTCGGTGTGTGTGTGTGTGTGTTGTCGGTGTGTGTGTGTGTGTGTTGTGTGTGTGTGTGTTGTCGGTGTGTGTGTGTGTGTGTTGTCGGTGTGTGTGTGTGTTGTCGGTGTGTGTGTGTGTGTGTGTGTGTGTGTGTGTGTGTTGTCGGTGTGTGTGTGTGTGTGTGTTGTCGGTGTGTGTGTGTGTGTCTGTTGTCGGTGTGTGTGTGTGTGTTGTCGGTGTGTGTGTGTGTGTGTTGTCGGTGTGTGTGTGTGTGTTGTCGGTGTGTGTGTGTGTGTTGTCGGTGTGTGTGTGTGTGTTGTCGGTGTGTGTGTGTGTGTGTTGTCGGTGTGTGTGTGTGTTGTCGGTGTGTGTGTGTGTGTGTGTGTGTGTGTGTTGTCGGTGTGTGTGTGTGTGTGTTGTCGGTGTGTGTGTGTGTGTGTTGTCAGTGTGTGTGTGTGTGTGTGTTGTCGGTGTGTGTGTGTGTGTGTTGTCGGTGTGTGTGTGTGTGTGTTGTCTGTGTGTGTGTGTGTGTTGTCGGTGTGTGTGTGTTTTGTGTTGTCGGTGTGTGTGTGTGTGTGTTGTCGGTGTGTGTGTGTGTGTTGTCGGTGTGTGTGTGTGTGTGTTGTCGGTGTGTGTGTGTGTTGTCGGTGTGTGTGTGTGTGTGTGTGGTGTGTGTGTGTGTGTGTGTCGGTGTGTGTGTGTGTTGTCGGTGTGTATGTGTGTGTGTGTTGTCGGTGTGTGTGTGTGTGTGTGTGTTGTCGGTGTGTGTGTGTGTGTTGTCGGTGTGTGTGTGTGTGTGTGTGTTGTCGGTGTGTGTGTGTGTGTGTTGTCGGTGTGTGTGTGTGTTGTCGGTGTGTGTGTGTTGTTGGTGTGTGTGTGTGTGTTGTCGGTGTGTGTGTGTGTTGTGTGTGTGTGTGTTGTCGGTGTGTGTGTTGTCTGAGTGTGTGTGTGTGTGTGTTGTCGGTGTGTGTGTGTTGTCGGTGTGTGTGTGTGTGTTGTCGGTGTGTGTGTGTGTGTGTGTGTTGTCGGTGTGTGTGTGCGTGTGTTGTCGGTGTGTGTGTGTGTTGTCGTGTGTGTGTGTGTGTGTGTTGTCGGTGTGTGTGTGTGTGTTGTCGGTGTGTGTGTGTGTGTGGGTGTGTGTGTGTGTGTGTGTTGTCGGTGTGTGTGTGTTTGTTGCTGGTGTTGTGTGTGTGTGTGTTGTCGGTGTGTGTGTGTGTGTTGTCGGTGTGTGTGTGTGTGTGTGTTGTCGGTGTGTGTGTGTGTGTGTTGTCGGTGTGTGTGTGTGTTGTCGGTGTGTGTGTGTGTGTTGTGTGTGTGTGTGTGTGTTGTCGGTGTGTGTGTGTGTGTGTGTGTGTGTGTGTGTTGTCGGTGTGTGTGTTGTCTGTGTGTGTGTGTGTGTGTGTTGTCGGTGTGTGTGTGTTGTCGGTGTGTGTGTGTGTGTTGTCGGTGTGTGTGTGTGTGTGTGTGTTGTCGGTGTGTGTGTGTGTGTGTTGTCGGTGTGTGTGTGTGTTGTCGTGTGTGTGTGTGTGTGTGTTGTCGGTGTGTGTGTGTGTGTTGTCGGTGTGTGTGTGTGTGTGTGTGTTGTGGTGTGTGTGTGTGTGTGTGTGTGTGTGTGTGTGTTGTGTGTGTGTGTGTGTGTTGTCGGTGTGTGTGTGTGTGTGTGTTGTCGGTGTGTGTGTGTGTGTTGTCGGTGTGTGTGTGTGTTGTCGGTGTGTGTGTGTGTGTTGTCGGTGTGTGTGTGTGTGTGTTGTCGGTGTGTGTGTGTGTGTGTGGTGTGTGTGTGTGTGTGTTGTCGGTGTGTGTGTGTGTGTGTTGTCGGTGTGTGTGTGTGTTGTCGGTGTGTGTGTGTGTGTGTGTGTGTGTGTGTGTGTGTTGTCGGTGTGTGTGTGTGTGTGTTGTCGGTGTGTGTGTGTGTGTCTGTTGTCGGTGTGTGTGTGTGTGTTGTCGGTGTGTGTGTGTGTGTGTTGTCGGTGTGTGTGTGTGTGTTGTCGGTGTGTGTGTGTGTGTTGTCGGTGTGTGTGTGTGTGTTGTCGGTGTGTGTGTGTGTGTGTTGTCGGTGTGTGTGTGTGTTGTCGGTGTGTGTGTGTGTGTGTGTGTGTGTGTGTTGTCGGTGTGTGTGTGTGTGTGTTGTCGGTGTGTGTGTGTGTGTGTTGTCGTGTGTGTGTGTGTGTGTGTTGTCGGTGTGTGTGTGTGTGTGTTGTCGGTGTGTGTGTGTGTGTGTTGTCTGTGTGTGTGTGTGTGTTGTCGGTGTGTGTGTGTTTGTGTTGTCGGTGTGTGTGTGTGTGTGTTGTCGGTGTGTGTGTGTGTGTTGTCGGTGTGTGTGTGTGTGTGTTGTCGGTGTGTGTGTGTGTTGTCGGTGTGTGTGTGTGTGTGTGTGTGTGTGTGTGTGTTGTCGGTGTGTGTGTGTGTTGTCGGTGTGTGTGTGTGTGTGTTGTCGGTGTGTGTGTGTGTGTGTGTTGTCGGTGTGTGTGTGTGTGTTGTCGGTGTGTGTGTGTGTGTGTGTTGTCGGTGTGTGTGTGTGTGTGTTGTCGGTGTGTGTGTGTGTTGTCGGTGTGTGTGTGTGTGTTGTGTGTGTGTGTGTGTGTTGTCGGTGTGTGTGTGTGTGTGTGTGTGTGTGTTGTGTGTGTGTGTTGTCGGTGTGTGTGTGTGTGTGTTGTCGGTGTGTGTGTGTTGTCGGTGTGTGTGTGTGTGTGTGTGTGTGTGTGTGTGTGTGTGTGTTGTCGGTGTGTGTGTGTGTGTGTTGTCGGTGTGTGTGTGTGTTGTCGGTGTGTGTGTGTGTGTGTGTGTTGTCGGTGTGTGTGTGTGTGTTGTCGGTGTGTGTGTGTTGTGGGTGTGTGTGTGTGTGTGTTGTCGGTGTGTGTGTGTGTGTTGTCGGTGTGTGTGTGTGTGTGTGTTGTCGTGTGTGTGTGTGTGTGTTGTCGGTGTGTGTGTGTGTGTGTGTGTGTGTGTGTGTGTGTGTGTGTGTGTGTTGTCGGTGGTGTGTGTGTGTGTGTTGTCGGTGTGTGTGTGTGTGTGTGTGTGTGTGTGTGTGTTGTCGGTGTGTGTGTGTGTGTGTCGGTGTGTGTGTGTGTTGTCGGTGTGTGTGTGTGTGTGTTGTCGGTGTGTGTGTGTGTGTGTTGTCGGTGTGTGTGTGTGTGTGTGTGTGTGTGTGTGTGTGTGTGTGTGTGTGTGTGTGTGTGTGTGTGTGTGTGTGTGTGTGTGTGTGTGTGTGTGTGTGTCGTGTGTGTGTGTGTGTGTTGTCGGTGTGTGTGTGTGTGTGTGTGTTGTCGGTGTGTGTGTGTGTGTTGTCGGTGTGTGTGTGTGTGTGTTGTCGGTGTGTGTGTGTGTGTGTTGTCGTGTGTGTGTGTGTGTGTGTTGTCGGTGTGTGTGTGTGTGTGTTGTCGGTGTGTGTGTGTGTGTGTTGTCTGTGTGTGTGTGTGTGTTGTCGGTGTGTGTGTGTTTGTGTTGTCGGTGTGTGTGTGTGTGTGTTGTCGGTGTGTGTGTGTGTGTTGTCGGTGTGTGTGTGTGTGTGTTGTCGGTGTGTGTGTGTGTTGTCGGTGTGTGTGTGTGTGTGTGTCGGTGTGTGTGTGTGTGTTGTCGGTGTGTGTGTGTGTTGTCGGTGTGTTGTGTGTGTGTGTTGTCGGTGTGTGTGTGTGTGTGTGTGTTGTCGGTGTGTGTGTGTGTGTTGTCGGTGTGTGTGTGTGTGTGTGTGTGTGTGTGTGTGTGTGTGTGTTGTCGTGTGTGTGTGTGTGTTGTCGGTGTGTGTGTGTGTGTGTGTGTGTGTGTGTGTGTGTTGTCGGTGTGTGTGTGTGTGTGTGTGTGTGTGTGTTGTCGTGTGTGTGTGTGTGTGTTGTCGGTGTGTGTGTGTGTGTGTGTGTTGTCGGTGTGTGTGTGTGTGTTGTCGGTGTGTGTGTGTGTGTTGTCGGTGTGTGTGTGTGTTGTCGGTGTGTGTGTGTGTGTGTTGTCGGTGTGTGTGTGTGTGTGTTGTCGGTGTGTGTGTGTGTGTGTGTGTTGTCGGTGTGTGTGTGTGTGTTGTGTGTGTGTGTGTTGTTTGTGTGTGTGTGTGTTGTCGGTGTGTGTGTGTGTGTTGTTGTCGGTGTGTGTGTGTGTGTTGTCGTGTGTGTGTTGTCGGTGTGTGTGTGTGTGTTGTCGGTGTGTGTGTGTGTGTGTTGTCGGTGTGTGTGTGTGTGTGTTGTGTGTGTGTGTGTTGTCGGTGTGTGTGTGTGTGTGTTGTCGGTGTGTGTGTGTGTTGTCGGTGTGTGTGTGTGTGTGTGTGTGTGTGTGTGTGTTGTCGGTGTGTGTGTGTGTGTGTTGTCGGTGTGTGTGTGTGTGTCGTTGTCGGTGTGTGTGTGTGTGTTGTCGGTGTGTGTGTGTGTGTGTTGTCGGTGTGTGTGTGTGTGTTGTCGGTGTGTGTGTGTGTGTTGTCGGTGTGTGTGTGTGTGTTGTCGGTGTGTGTGTGTGTGTGTTGTCGGTGTGTGTGTGTGTTGTCGGTGTGTGTGTGTGTGTGTGTGTGTGTTGTCGGTGTGTGTGTGTGTGTGTTGTCGGTGTGTGTGTGTGTGTGTTGTCGGTGTGTGTGTGTGTGTGTTGTCGGTGTGTGTGTGTGTGTGTTGTCGGTGTGTGTGTGTGTGTGTTGTCTGTGTGTGTGTGTGTGTTGTCGGTGTGTGTGTGTGTTGTGTTGTCGGTGTGTGTGTGTGTGTGTTGTCGGTGTGTGTGTGTGTGTTGTCGGTGTGTGTGTGTGTGTGTTGTCGGTGTGTGTGTGTGTTGTCGGTGTGTGTGTGTGTGTGTGTGTGTGTGTGTGTGTGTTGTCGGTGTGTGTGTGTGTTGTCGGTGTGTTGTGTGTGTGTGTTGTCGTGTGTGTGTGTGTGTGTGTGTTGTCGGTGTGTGTGTGTGTGTTGTCGGTGTGTGTGTGTGTGTGTGTGTTGTCGGTGTGTGTGTGTGTGTGTTGTCGGTGTGTGTGTGTGTTGTCGGTGTGTGTGTGTTGTTGTGTGTGTGTGTGTGTTGTCGGTGTGTGTGTGTGTGTGTTGTCGGTGTGTGTGTGTGTGTGTTGTCGGTGTGTGTGTGTGTGTGTGTGTTGT
>NW_027675408.1:245000-275000 GCF_965601325.2 Salmo salar
GTGTGTGTGTGTTGTCAGTGTGTGTGTGTTTGTGTGTTGTCGGTGTGTGTGTGTGTGTGTTGTCGGTGTGTGTGTGTGTGTGTTGTCTGTGTGTGTGTGTGTGTTGTCGGTGTGTGTGTGTTTATGTGTTGTCGGTGTGTGTGTGTGTGTGTTGTCGGTGTGTGTGTGTGTGTTGTCGGTGTGTGTGTGTGTGTGTTGTCGGTGTGTGTGTGTGTTGTCGGTGTGTGTGTGTGTGTGTGTGTGTGTGTGTGTTGTCGGTGTGTGTGTGTGTTGTCGGTGTGTATGTGTGTGTGTGTTGTCGGTGTGTGTGTGTGTGTGTGTTGTCGGTGTGTGTGTGTGTGTTGTCGGTGTGTGTGTGTGTGTGTTGTCGGTGTGTGTGTGTGTGTGTTGTCGGTGTGTGTGTGTGTTGTCGGTGTGTGTGTGTTGTTGGTGTGTGTGTGTGTGTGTTGTCGGTGTGTGTGTGTGTTGTGTGTGTGTGTGTTGTCGGTGTGTGTGTTGTCTGAGTGTGTGTGTGTGTGTGTTGTCGGTGTGTGTGTGTTGTCGGTGTGTGTGTGTGTGTGTGTTGTCGGTGTGTGTGTGTGTGTGTGTTGTCGGTGTGTGTGTGTGTGTGTTGTCGGTGTGTGTGTGTGTGTGTTGTCAGTGTGTGTGTGTGTGTGTTGTCGGTGTGTGTGTGTGTGTTGTCTGTGTGTGTGTGTTGTGGGTGTGTGTGTGTGTGTGTTGTCGGTGTGTGTGTGTGTGTTGCTGGTGTGTGTGTGTGTGTGTTGTCGATGTGTGTGTGTGTGTGTTGTCGGTGTGTGTGTGTGTGTGTGTGTGTGTGTGTGTGTGTGTCTGTGTGTGTGTGTGTTGTCGGTGTGTGTGTGTGTGTGTGTTGTCGGTGTGTGTGTGTGTGTGTTGTCGGTGTGTGTGTGTGTGTGTTGTCGGTGTGTTGTCGGTGTGTGTGTGTGTGTTGTCGGTGTGTGTGTGTGTGTGTGTGTCGGTGTGTGTGTGTGTGTTGTCGGTGTGTGTGTGTGTGTGTTGTCGGTGTGTTGTCGGTGTGTGTGTGTGTGTTGTCGGTGTGTGTGTGTGTGTTGTCGGTGTGTGTGTGTGTGTGTTGTCGGTGTGTGTGTGTGTGTGTGTGTTGTCGGTGTGTGTGTGTGTGTGTGTGTGTGTGTGTTGTTGTGTGTGTGTGTGTTGTCGGTGTGTGTGTGTGTGTCTGTTGTCGGTGTGTGTGTGTGTGTGTTGTCGGTGTGTGTGTGTGTGTGTTGTCGGTGTGTGTGTGTGTGTTGTCGGTGTGTGTGTGTGTGTGTTGTCGGTGTGTGTGTGTGTGTGTTGTCGGTGTGTGTGTGTGTTGTCGGTGTGTGTGTGTGTGTGTGTGTGTGTGTGTTGTCGGTGTGTGTGTGTGTTGTCGGTGTGTGTGTGTGTGTGTGTTGTCAGTGTGTGTGTGTGTGTGTGTTGTCGGTGTGTGTGTGTGTGTGTTGTCGGTGTGTGTGTGTGTGTGTTGTCTGTGTGTGTGTGTGTGTTGTCGGTGTGTGTGTGTTTTGTGTTGTCGGTGGTGTGTGTGTGTGTTGTCGGTGTGTGTGTGTGTGTTGTCGGTGTGTGTGTGTGTGTGTGTTGTCGGTGTGTGTGTGTGTGTGTCGGTGTGTGTGTGTGTGTGTGTGTGTGTGTGTTGTCGGTGTGTGTGTGTGTGTGTGTGTGTGTGTGTTGTCGGTGTGTGTGTGTGTTGTCGGTGTGTATGTGTGTGTGTGTTGTCGGTGTGTGTGTGTGTGTGTGTTGTCGGTGTGTGTGTGTGTGTTGTCGGTGTGTGTGTGTGTGTGTGTTGTCGGTGTGTGTGTGTCTGTGTTGTCGGTGTGTGTGTGTGTTGTCGGTGTGTGTGTGTTGTTGGTGTGTGTGTGTGTGTGTTGTCGGTGTGTGTGTGTGTTGTGTGTGTGTGTGTTGTCGGTGTGTGTGTTGTCTGAGTGTGTGTGTGTGTGTGTTGTCGGTGTGTGTGTGTTGTCGGTGTGTGTGTGTGTGTTGTCGGTGTGTGTGTGTGTGTGTGTGTGTGTGTGTTGTCGGTGTGTGTGTGTGTGTGTTGTCGGTGTGTGTGTGTGTGTGTTGTCAGTGTGTGTGTGTGTGTGTGTTGTCGGTGTGTGTGTGTGTTGTCGGTGTGTGTGTGTTGTGGGTGTGTGTGTGTGTGTGTTGTCGGTGTGTGTGTGTTTGTTGCTGGTGTTTGTGTGTGTGTGTGTTGTCGATGTGTGTGTGTGTGTGTTGTCGGTGTGTGTGTGTGTGTGTGTGTGTGTGTGTGTGTCTGTGTGTGTGTGTGTTGTCGGTGTGTGTGTGTGTGTGTGTTGTCGGTGTGTGTGTGTGTGTTGTGTGTGTGTGTGTGTTGTCGGTGTGTGTGTGTGTGTTGTCGGTGTGTGTGTGTTGTCGGTGTGTGTGTGTGTGTGTGTTGTCGGTGTGTGTGTGTGTGTGTTGTCGGTGTGTGTGTGTGTGTGTTGTCAGTGTGTGTGTGTGTGTGTGTTGTCGGTGTGTGTGTGTGTGTGTTGTCGGTGTGTGTGTGTCTGTGTGTGTTGTCGGTGTGTGTGTGTTGTGGGTGTGTGTGTGTGTGTGTTGTCGGTGTGTGTGTGTGTGTTGCTGGTGTTTGTGTGTGTGTGTGTTGTCGATGTGTGTGTGTGTGTGTGTTGTCGGTGTGTGTGTGTGTGTGTGTGTGTGTGTGTGTGTGTGTGTGTGTGTGTGTTGTCGGTGTGTGTGTGTGTGTGTGTTGTCGGTGTGTGTGTGTTGTCGGTGTGTGTGTGTGTGTTGTCGGTGTGTGTGTGTGTGTGTGTTGTCGGTGTGTGTGTGTGTGTGTTGTCGGTGTGTGTGTGTGTGTGTGTGTGTGTGTGTGTGTGTGTGTGTGTGTGTGTGTGTGTGTGTGTGTGTGTGTGTGTTGTCGGTGTGTGTGTGTGTGTGTGTTGTCGGTGTGTGTGTGTGTGTTGCCGGTGTGTGTGTGTTGTCGGTGTGTGTGTGTGTGTGTGTTGTCGGTGTGTGTGTGTGTGTGTGTTGTCGGTGTGTGTGTGTGTGTGTGTGTGTGTGTGTTGTCGGTGTGTGTGTGTGTGTTGTCGGTGTGTGTGTGTGTTTATGTGTTGTCGGTGTGTGTGTGTGTGTGTTGTCGGTGTGTGTGTGTGTTTATGTGTTGTCGGTGTGTGTGTGTGTGTTGTCGGTGTGTGTGTGTGTGTTTTCAGTGTGTGTGTGTGTGTGTGTTGTGTGTGTGTGTTGTCGGTGTGTGTGTTGTCTGAGTGTGTGTGTGTGTGTGTGTGTGTTGTCGGTGTGTGTGTGTGTGTGTTGTCAGTGTGTGTGTGTGTGTGTGTTGTCGGTGTGTGTGTGTGTGTGTTGTCGGTGTGTGTGTGTCTGTGTGTGTTGTCGGTGTGTGTGTGTTGTGGGTGTGTGTGTGTGTGTGTTGTCGGTGTGTGTGTGTGTTGCTGGTGTTTGTGTGTGTGTGTGTTGTCGATGTGTGTGTGTGTGTGTTGTCGGTGTGTGTGTGTGTGTGTGTGTGTGTGTGTGTGTGTTGTCGGTGTGTGTGTGTGTGTGTGTTGTCGGTGTGTGTGTGTGTGTTGTCGGTGTGTGTGTGTGTGTTGTCGGTGTGTGTGTGTGTGTGTGTTGTCGGTGTGTGTGTGTGTGTGTGTTGTCGGTGTGTGTGTGTGTGTGTTGTGTGTGTGTGTTGTTTGTGTGTGTGTGTGTTGTCGGTGTGTGTGTGTGTTGTCGGTGTGTGTGTGTGTGTGTGTGTGTGTGTGTGTGTGTGTGTGTGTGTGTGTGTGTGTGTGTGTGTGTGTTGTCGGTGTGTGTGTGTGTGTGTGTTGTCGGTGTGTGTGTGTGTGTTGCCGGTGTGTGTGTGTGTGTTGTCGGTGTGTGTGTGTGTGTGTTGTCGGTGTGTGTGTGTGTGTGTTGTCGGTGTGTGTGTGTGTGTGTGTGTGTGTGTGTGTGTTGTCGGTGTGTGTGTGTGTGTTGTCGGTGTGTGTGTGTGTTTATGTGTTGTCGGTGTGTGTGTGTGTGTGTTGTCGGTGTGTGTGTGTGTTTATGTGTTGTCGGTGTGTGTGTGTGTGTTGTCGGTGTGTGTGTGTGTGTGTGTGTGTGTGTGTTGTCGGTGTGTGTGTGTGTGTGTTGTCGGTGTGTGTGTGTGTGTGTTGTCAGTGTGTGTGTGTGTGTGTGTGTTGTCGGTGTGTGTGTGTGTTGTCGGTGTGTGTGTGTTGTGGGTGTGTGTGTGTGTGTGTTGTCGGTGTGTGTGTGTTTGTTGCTGGTGTTTGTGTGTGTGTGTGTTGTCGATGTGTGTGTGTGTGTGTTGTCGGTGTGTGTGTGTGTGTGTGTGTGTGTGTGTGTGTCTGTGTGTGTGTGTGTTGTCGGTGTGTGTGTGTGTGTGTGTTGTCGGTGTGTGTGTGTGTGTTGTGTGTGTGTGTGTGTTGTCGGTGTGTGTGTGTGTGTTGTCGGTGTGTGTGTGTTGTCGGTGTGTGTGTGTGTGTGTGTTGTCGGTGTGTGTGTGTGTGTGTTGTCGGTGTGTGTGTGTGTGTGTTGTCAGTGTGTGTGTGTGTGTGTGTTGTCGGTGTGTGTGTGTGTGTGTTGTCGGTGTGTGTGTGTCTGTGTGTGTTGTCGGTGTGTGTGTGTTGTGGGTGTGTGTGTGTGTGTGTTGTCGGTGTGTGTGTGTGTGTTGCTGGTGTTTGTGTGTGTGTGTGTTGTCGATGTGTGTGTGTGTGTGTTGTCGGTGTGTGTGTGTGTGTGTGTGTGTGTGTGTGTGTGTGTGTGTGTGTGTGTTGTCGGTGTGTGTGTGTGTGTGTGTTGTCGGTGTGTGTGTGTTGTCGGTGTGTGTGTGTGTGTTGTCGGTGTGTGTGTGTGTGTGTGTTGTCGGTGTGTGTGTGTGTGTGTTGTCGGTGTGTGTGTGTGTGTGTGTGTGTGTGTGTGTGTGTGTGTGTGTGTGTGTGTGTGTGTGTGTGTGTGTTGTCGGTGTGTGTGTGTGTGTGTGTTGTCGGTGTGTGTGTGTGTGTTGCCGGTGTGTGTGTGTTGTCGGTGTGTGTGTGTGTGTGTTGTCGGTGTGTGTGTGTGTGTGTGTTGTCGGTGTGTGTGTGTGTGTGTGTGTGTGTGTGTGTTGTCGGTGTGTGTGTGTGTGTTGTCGGTGTGTGTGTGTGTTTATGTGTTGTCGGTGTGTGTGTGTGTGTGTTGTCGGTGTGTGTGTGTGTTTATGTGTTGTCGGTGTGTGTGTGTGTGTTGTCGGTGTGTGTGTGTGTGTTTTCAGTGTGTGTGTGTGTGTGTGTTGTGTGTGTGTGTTGTCGGTGTGTGTGTTGTCTGAGTGTGTGTGTGTGTGTGTGTGTTGTCGGTGTGTGTGTGTGTGTGTTGTCAGTGTGTGTGTGTGTGTGTGTTGTCGGTGTGTGTGTGTGTGTGTTGTCGGTGTGTGTGTGTCTGTGTGTGTTGTCGGTGTGTGTGTGTTGTGGGTGTGTGTGTGTGTGTGTTGTCGGTGTGTGTGTGTGTGTTGCTGGTGTTTGTGTGTGTGTGTGTTGTCGATGTGTGTGTGTGTGTGTTGTCGGTGTGTGTGTGTGTGTGTGTGTGTGTGTGTGTTGTCGGTGTGTGTGTGTGTGTGTGTTGTCGGTGTGTGTGTGTGTGTTGTCGGTGTGTGTGTGTGTGTTGTCGGTGTGTGTGTGTGTGTGTGTTGTCGGTGTGTGTGTGTGTGTGTGTTGTCGGTGTGTGTGTGTGTGTGTTGTGTGTGTGTGTTGTTTGTGTGTGTGTGTGTTGTCGGTGTGTGTGTGTGTTGTCGGTGTGTGTGTGTGTGTGTGTGTGTGTGTGTGTGTGTGTGTGTGTGTGTGTGTGTGTGTGTGTGTGTGTTGTCGGTGTGTGTGTGTGTGTGTGTTGTCGGTGTGTGTGTGTGTGTTGCCGGTGTGTGTGTGTGTGTTGTCGGTGTGTGTGTGTGTGTGTTGTCGGTGTGTGTGTGTGTGTGTTGTCGGTGTGTGTGTGTGTGTGTGTGTGTGTGTGTGTGTTGTCGGTGTGTGTGTGTGTGTTGTCGGTGTGTGTGTGTGTTTATGTGTTGTCGGTGTGTGTGTGTGTGTGTTGTCGGTGTGTGTGTGTGTTTATGTGTTGTCGGTGTGTGTGTGTGTGTTGTCGGTGTGTGTGTGTGTGTTGTCAGTGTGTGTGTGTGTGTGTGTTGTGTGTGTGTGTTGTCGGTGTGTGTGTTGTCTGAGTGTGTGTGTGTGTGTGTGTGTTGTCGGTGTGTGTGTGTGTGTGTGTGTTGTCGGTGTGTGTGTGTGTGTGTTGTCGGTGTGTGTGTGTGGGTGTTGTCAGTGTGTGTGTGTGTGTGTTGTCTGTGTGTGTGTTTGTGTTGTCGGTGTGTGTGTGTGTGTGTGTGTTGTCGGTGTGTGTGTGTTGTGGGTGTGTGTGTGTGTGTGTTGTCTGTGTGTGTGTGTGTGTTGCTGGTGTTTGTGTGTGTGTGTGTTGTCTATGTGTGTGTGGGTGTGTTGTCGGTGTGTGTGTGTGTGTGTGTGTGTGTTGTCGGTGTGTGTGTGTGTGTGTGTGTTGTCGGTGTGTGTGTGTGTGTTGTGTGTGTGTGTGTGTTGTCGGTGTGTGTGTGTGTGTGTTGTCGGTGTGTGTGTGTGTGTGTTGTCGGTGTGTGTGTGTGTGTGTTGTCGGTGTGTGTGTGTGTGTGTGTTGTCGGTGTGTGTGTGTGTGTGTTGTCGGTGTGTGTGTGTTTGTGTTGTGTGTGTGTGTGTTGTTTGTGTGTGTGTGTGTTGTCGGTGTGTGTGTGTGTGTCTGTTGTCGGTGTGTGTGTGTGTGTGTTGTCGGTGTGTGTGTGTGTGTGTTGTCGGTGTGTGTGTGTGTGTTGTCGGTGTGTGTGTGTGTGTGTGTTGTCGGTGTGTGTGTGTGTGTGTGTTGTCGGTGTGTGTGTGTGTGTGTGTTGTCAGTGTGTGTGTGTGTGTGTTGTCGGTGTGTGTGTGTGTGTTGTCTGTGTGTGTGTGTTGTGGGTGTGTGTGTGTGTGTGTTGTCGGTGTGTGTGTGTTTGTTGCTGGTGTTTGTGTGTGTGTGTGTTGTCGATGTGTGTGTGTGTGTGTTGTCGGTGTGTGTGTGTGTGTGTGTGTGTGTGTGTGTGTGTCTGTGTGTGTGTGTGTTGTCGGTGTGTGTGTGTGTGTGTGTTGTCTGTGTGTGTGTGTGTGTTGTGTGTGTGTGTGTGTGTTGTCGGTGTGTGTGTGTGTGTTGTCGGTGTGTGTGTGTGTTGTCGGTGTGTGTGTGTGTGTGTGTTGTCGGTGTGTGTGTGTGTGTGTTGTGTGTGTGTGTGTTGTTTGTGTGTGTGTGTGTTGTCGGTGTGTGTGTGTGTTGTCGGTGTGTGTGTGTGTGTGTGTGTGTGTGTGTGTGTGTGGTGTGTGTGTGTGTGTGTGTGTTGTCGGTGTGTGTGTGTGTGTGTGTTGTCGGTGTGTGTGTGTGTGTTGTCGGTGTGTGTGTGTGTGTGTGTTGTCGGTGTGTGTGTGTGTGTGTTGTCGGTGTGTGTGTGTGTTGTCGGTGTGTGTGTGTTGTTGGTGTGTGTGTGTGTGTGTTGTCGGTGTGTGTGTGTGTTGTGTGTGTGTGTGTTGTCGGTGTGTGTGTTGTCTGAGTGTGTGTGTGTGTGTGTTGTCGGTGTGTGTGTGTTGTCGGTGTGTGTGTGTGTGTGTGTTGTCGGTGTGTGTGTGTGTGTGTTGTCGGTGTGTGTGTGTGTGTGTTGTCGGTGTGTGTGTGTGTGTGTTGTCAGTGTGTGTGTGTGTGTGTTGTCGGTGTGTGTGTGTGTGTTGTCTGTGTGTGTGTGTTGTGGGTGTGTGTGTGTGTGTGTTGTCGGTGTGTGTGTGTTTGTTGCTGGTGTTTGTGTGTGTGTGTGTTGTCGATGTGTGTGTGTGTGTGTTGTCGGTGTGTGTGTGTGTGTGTGTGTGTGTGTGTCTGTGTGTGTGTGTGTTGTCGGTGTGTGTGTGTGTGTGTGTTGTCTGTGTGTGTGTGTGTGTGTTGTGTGTGTGTGTGTGTGTTGTCGGTGTGTGTGTGTGTGTTGTCGGTGTGTGTGTGTGTTGTCGGTGTGTGTGTGTGTGTGTGTTGTCGGTGTGTGTGTGTGTGTGTTGTGTGTGTGTGTGTTGTTTGTGTGTGTGTGTGTTGTCGGTGTGTGTGTGTGTGTGTTGTCGGTGTGTGTGTGTGTGTGTGTGTGTGTGTGTGTGTGTGTGTGTGTGTGTGTGTGTGTGTGTTGTCGGTGTGTGTGTGTGTGTGTGTTGTCGGTGTGTGTGTGTGTGTTGCCGGTGTGTGTGTGTGTGTTGTCGGTGTGTGTGTGTGTTGTTGGTGTGTGTGTGTTGTCGGTGTGTGTGTGTGTGTGTTGTCGGTGTGTGTGTGTGTGTGTTGTCGGTGTGTGTGTGTGTTGTCGGTGTGTGTGTGTGTGTTGTCGGTGTGTGTGTGTTGTCGGTGTGTGTGTGTGTGTGTTGTCGGTGTGTGTGTGTGTGTGTTGTCAGTGTGTGTGTGTTTGTGTGTTGTCGGTGTGTGTGTGTGTGTGTTGTCGGTGTGTGTGTGTGTGTGTTGTCTGTGTGTGTGTGTGTGTTGTCGGTGTGTGTGTGTTTATGTGTTGTCGGTGTGTGTGTGTGTGTGTTGTCGGTGTGTGTGTGTGTGTTGTCGGTGTGTGTGTGTGTGTGTTGTCGGTGTGTGTGTGTGTTGTCGGTGTGTGTGTGTGTGTGTGTGTGTGTGTGTGTGTGTTGTCGGTGTGTGTGTGTGTTGTCGGTGTGTATGTGTGTGTGTGTTGTCGGTGTGTGTGTGTGTGTGTGTTGTCGGTGTGTGTGTGTGTGTTGTCGGTGTGTGTGTGTGTGTGTTGTCGGTGTGTGTGTGTGTGTGTTGTCGGTGTGTGTGTGTGTTGTCGGTGTGTGTGTGTTGTTGGTGTGTGTGTGTGTGTGTTGTCGGTGTGTGTGTGTGTTGTGTGTGTGTGTGTTGTCGGTGTGTGTGTTGTCTGAGTGTGTGTGTGTGTGTGTTGTCGGTGTGTGTGTGTTGTCGGTGTGTGTGTGTGTGTGTGTTGTCGGTGTGTGTGTGTGTGTGTGTTGTCGGTGTGTGTGTGTGTGTGTTGTCGGTGTGTGTGTGTGTGTGTTGTCAGTGTGTGTGTGTGTGTGTTGTCGGTGTGTGTGTGTGTGTTGTCTGTGTGTGTGTGTTGTGGGTGTGTGTGTGTGTGTGTTGTCGGTGTGTGTGTGTTTGTTGCTGGTGTTTGTGTGTGTGTGTGTTGTCGATGTGTGTGTGTGTGTGTTGTCGGTGTGTGTGTGTGTGTGTGTGTGTGTGTGTGTGTGTGTGTCTGTGTGTGTGTGTGTTGTCGGTGTGTGTGTGTGTGTGTGTTGTCTGTGTGTGTGTGTGTGTTGTCGGTGTGTGTGTGTGTGTGTTGTCGGTGTGTTGTCGGTGTGTGTGTGTGTGTTGTCGGTGTGTGTGTGTGTGTGTGTTGTCGGTGTGTGTGTGTGTGTTGTCGGTGTGTGTGTGTGTGTGTTGTCGGTGTGTTGTCGGTGTGTGTGTGTGTGTTGTCGGTGTGTGTGTGTGTGTTGTCGGTGTGTGTGTGTGTGTGTTGTCGGTGTGTGTGTGTGTGTGTGTGTTGTCGGTGTGTGTGTGTGTGTGTTGTGTGTGTGTGTTGTTTGTGTGTGTGTGTGTTGTCGGTGTGTGTGTGTGTGTCTGTTGTCGGTGTGTGTGTGTGTGTGTTGTCGGTGTGTGTGTGTGTGTGTTGTCGGTGTGTGTGTGTGTGTTGTCGGTGTGTGTGTGTGTGTGTTGTCGGTGTGTGTGTGTGTGTGTTGTCGGTGTGTGTGTGTGTTGTCGGTGTGTGTGTGTGTGTGTGTGTGTGTGTGTTGTCGGTGTGTGTGTGTGTGTGTTGTCGGTGTGTGTGTGTGTGTGTTGTCAGTGTGTGTGTGTGTGTGTGTTGTCGGTGTGTGTGTGTGTGTGTTGTCGGTGTGTGTGTGTGTGTGTTGTCTGTGTGTGTGTGTGTGTTGTCGGTGTGTGTGTGTTTATGTGTTGTCGGTGTGTGTGTGTGTGTGTTGTCGGTGTGTGTGTGTGTGTTGTCGGTGTGTGTGTGTGTGTGTTGTCGGTGTGTGTGTGTGTTGTCGGTGTGTGTGTGTGTGTGTGTGTGTGTGTGTTGTCGGTGTGTGTGTGTGTGTGTGTGTGTGTGTGTTGTCGGTGTGTGTGTGTGTTGTCGGTGTGTAGGTGTGTGTGTTGTCGGTGTGTCGGTGTGTGTGTGTCGTGGTGTGTGTTGTCGGGTGTGTGTGTGTGTGTTGTCGGTGTGTGTGTGTGTGTGTGTGTGTGGGTCGGTGTGTGTGTGTCGGGGGGTGTGTGGTGTCGGTGTGTGTGTGTGTGTGTGGGTGGCGGTGTGTGTGTGTTGTTGGTGTGTGTGTGTGTGTGTTGTCGGTGTGTGTGTGTGTTGTGTGTGTGTGTGTTGTCGGTGTGTGTGTTGTCTGAGTGTGTGTGTGTGTGTGTTGTCGGTGTGTGTGTGTTGTCGGTGTGTGTGTGTGTGTTGTCGGTGTGTGTGTGTGTGTGTGTGTGTGTGTGTTGTCGGTGTGTGTGTGTGTGTGTTGTCGGTGTGTGTGTGTGTGTGTTGTCAGTGTGTGTGTGTGTGTGTGTGTTGTCGGTGTGTGTGTGTGTTGTCGGTGTGTGTGTGTTGTGGGTGTGTGTGTGTGTGTGTTGTCGGTGTGTGTGTGTTTGTTGCTGGTGTTTGTGTGTGTGTGTGTTGTCGATGTGTGTGTGTGTGTGTTGTCGGTGTGTGTGTGTGTGTGTGTGTGTGTGTGTGTGTCTGTGTGTGTGTGTGTTGTCGGTGTGTGTGTGTGTGTGTGTTGTCGGTGTGTGTGTGTGTGTTGTGTGTGTGTGTGTGTTGTCGGTGTGTGTGTGTGTGTTGTCGGTGTGTGTGTGTTGTCGGTGTGTGTGTGTGTGTGTGTTGTCGGTGTGTGTGTGTGTGTGTTGTCGGTGTGTGTGTGTGTGTGTTGTCAGTGTGTGTGTGTGTGTGTGTTGTCGGTGTGTGTGTGTGTGTGTTGTCGGTGTGTGTGTGTCTGTGTGTGTTGTCGGTGTGTGTGTGTTGTGGGTGTGTGTGTGTGTGTGTTGTCGGTGTGTGTGTGTGTGTTGCTGGTGTTTGTGTGTGTGTGTGTTGTCGATGTGTGTGTGTGTGTGTTGTCGGTGTGTGTGTGTGTGTGTGTGTGTGTGTGTGTGTGTGTGTGTGTGTGTGTTGTCGGTGTGTGTGTGTGTGTGTGTTGTCGGTGTGTGTGTGTGTGTTGTCGGTGTGTGTGTGTGTGTTGTCGGTGTGTGTGTGTGTGTGTGTTGTCGGTGTGTGTGTGTGTGTGTTGTCGGTGTGTGTGTGTGTGTGTGTGTGTGTGTGTGTGTGTGTGTGTGTGTGTGTGTGTGTGTGTGTGTGTGTTGTCGGTGTGTGTGTGTGTGTGTGTTGTCGGTGTGTGTGTGTGTGTTGCCGGTGTGTGTGTGTTGTCGGTGTGTGTGTGTGTGTGTTGTCGGTGTGTGTGTGTGTGTGTTGTCGGTGTGTGTGTGTGTGTGTGTGTGTGTGTGTTGTCGGTGTGTGTGTGTGTGTTGTCGGTGTGTGTGTGTGTTTATGTGTTGTCGGTGTGTGTGTGTGTGTGTTGTCGGTGTGTGTGTGTGTTTATGTGTTGTCGGTGTGTGTGTGTGTGTTGTCGGTGTGTGTGTGTGTGTTTTCAGTGTGTGTGTGTGTGTGTGTTGTGTGTGTGTGTTGTCGGTGTGTGTGTTGTCTGAGTGTGTGTGTGTGTGTGTGTGTTGTCGGTGTGTGTGTGTGTGTGTTGTCAGTGTGTGTGTGTGTGTGTGTTGTCGGTGTGTGTGTGTGTGTGTTGTCGGTGTGTGTGTGTCTGTGTGTGTTGTCGGTGTGTGTGTGTTGTGGGTGTGTGTGTGTGTGTTGTCGGTGTGTGTGTGTGTGTTGCTGGTGTTTGTGTGTGTGTGTGTTGTCGATGTGTGTGTGTGTGTGTTGTCGGTGTGTGTGTGTGTGTGTGTGTGTGTGTGTGTGTGTTGTCGGTGTGTGTGTGTGTGTGTGTTGTCGGTGTGTGTGTGTGTGTTGTCGGTGTGTGTGTGTGTGTTGTCGGTGTGTGTGTGTGTGTGTGTTGTCGGTGTGTGTGTGTGTGTGTGTTGTCGGTGTGTGTGTGTGTGTGTTGTGTGTGTGTGTTGTTTGTGTGTGTGTGTGTTGTCGGTGTGTGTGTGTGTTGTCGGTGTGTGTGTGTGTGTGTGTGTGTGTGTGTGTGTGTGTGTGTGTGTGTGTGTGTGTGTGTTGTCGGTGTGTGTGTGTGTGTGTGTTGTCGGTGTGTGTGTGTGTGTTGCCGGTGTGTGTGTGTGTGTTGTCGGTGTGTGTGTGTGTGTGTTGTCGGTGTGTGTGTGTGTGTGTTGTCGGTGTGTGTGTGTGTGTGTGTGTGTGTGTGTTGTCGGTGTGTGTGTGTGTGTTGTCGGTGTGTGTGTGTGTTTATGTGTTGTCGGTGTGTGTGTGTGTGTGTTGTCGGTGTGTGTGTGTGTTTATGTGTTGTCGGTGTGTGTGTGTGTGTTGTCGGTGTGTGTGTGTGTGTTGTCAGTGTGTGTGTGTGTGTGTGTTGTGTGTGTGTGTTGTCGGTGTGTGTGTTGTCTGAGTGTGTGTGTGTGTGTGTGTGTTGTCGGTGTGTGTGTGTGTGTGTGTGTGTTGTCGGTGTGTGTGTGTGTGTGTTGTCGGTGTGTGTGTGTGGGTGTTGTCAGTGTGTGTGTGTGTGTGTTGTCTGTGTGTGTGTTTGTGTTGTCGGTGTGTGTGTGTGTGTGTGTGTTGTCGGTGTGTGTGTGTTGTGGGTGTGTGTGTGTGTGTGTTGTCTGTGTGTGTGTGTGTGTTGCTGGTGTTTGTGTGTGTGTGTGTTGTCTATGTGTGTGTGGGTGTGTTGTCGGTGTGTGTGTGTGTGTGTGTGTGTGTTGTCGGTGTGTGTGTGTGTGTGTGTGTTGTCGGTGTGTGTGTGTGTGTTGTGTGTGTGTGTGTGTTGTCGGTGTGTGTGTGTGTGTGTTGTCGGTGTGTGTGTGTGTGTGTTGTCGGTGTGTGTGTGTGTGTGTTGTCGGTGTGTGTGTGTGTGTGTTGTCGGTGTGTGTGTGTGTGTGTTGTCGGTGTGTGTGTGTTTGTGTTGTGTGTGTGTGTGTTGTTTGTGTGTGTGTGTGTTGTCGGTGTGTGTGTGTGTGTCTGTTGTCGGTGTGTGTGTGTGTGTTGTCGGTGTGTGTGTGTGTGTGTTGTCGGTGTGTGTGTGTGTGTTGTCGGTGTGTGTGTGTGTGTTGTCAGTGTGTGTGTGTGTGTGTTGTCGGTGTGTGTGTGTTTATGTGTTGTCGGTGTGTGTGTGTGTGTGTTGTCGGTGTGTGTGTGTGTGTTGTCGGTGTGTGTGTGTGTGTGTTGTCGGTGTGTGTGTGTTGTCGGTGTGTGTGTGTGTGTGTGTGTGTGTGTGTGTTGTCGGTGTGTGTGTGTTTGTGTGTTGTCTGTGTGTGTGTTTGTGTTGTCGGTGTGTGTGTGTGTGTGTGTGTTGTCGGTGTGTGTGTGTTGTGGGTGTGTGTGTGTGTGTGTTGTCTGTGTGTGTGTGTGTGTTGCTGGTGTTTGTGTGTGTGTGTGTTGTCTATGTGTGTGTGGGTGTGTTGTCGGTGTGTGTGTGTGTGTGTGTGTGTTGTCGGTGTGTGTGTGTGTGTGTGTGTTGTCGGTGTGTGTGTGTGTGTTGTGTGTGTGTGTGTGTTGTCGGTGTGTGTGTGTGTGTGTTGTCGGTGTGTGTGTGTGTGTGTTGTCGGTGTGTGTGTGTGTGTGTTGTCGGTGTGTGTGTGTGTGTGTGTTGTCGGTGTGTGTGTGTGTGTGTTGTCGGTGTGTGTGTGTTTGTGTTGTGTGTGTGTGTGTTGTTTGTGTGTGTGTGTGTTGTCGGTGTGTGTGTGTGTGTCTGTTGTCGGTGTGTGTGTGTGTGTTGTCGGTGTGTGTGTGTGTGTGTTGTCGGTGTGTGTGTGTGTGTTGTCGGTGTGTGTGTGTGTGTTGTCAGTGTGTGTGTGTGTGTGTTGTCGGTGTGTGTGTGTTTATGTGTTGTCGGTGTGTGTGTGTGTGTGTTGTCGGTGTGTGTGTGTGTGTTGTCGGTGTGTGTGTGTGTGTGTTGTCGGTGTGTGTGTGTTGTCGGTGTGTGTGTGTGTGTGTGTGTGTGTGTGTGTTGTCGGTGTGTGTGTGTGTGTGTGTTGTCGGTGTGTGTGTGTGTGTGTTGTCGGTGTGTGTGTGTGTGTGTGTGTTGTCGGTGTGTGTGTGTGTGTGTTGTCGGTGTGTGTGTGTGTTGTGTGTGTGTGTGTGTTGTCGGTGTGTGTGTGTGTGTTGTCGGTGTGTGTGTGTGTGTGTTGTCGGTGTGTGTGTGTGTTGTGTGTGTGTGTGTGTTGTCAGTGTGTGTGTGTTGTCGGTGTGTGTGTGTGTGTGTTGTCGGTGTGTGTGTGTGTTGTGTGTGTGTGTGTGTTGTCGGTGTGTGTGTGTGTGTTGTCGGTGTGTGTGTGTGTGTGTTGTCGGTGTGTGTGTGTGTGTGTTGTCGGTGTGTGTGTGTGTGTGTTGTCGGTGTGTGTGTGTGTGTGTTGTCGGTGTGTGTGTGTGTGTGTGTTGTCAGTGTGTGTGTGTGTGTGTTGTGTGTGTGTGTGTTGTTTGTGTGTGTGTGTGTTGTCGGTGTGTGTGTGTGTGTCTGTTGTCGGTGTGTGTGTGTGTGTTGTCGGTGTGTGTGTGTGTGTGTTGTCGGTGTGTGTGTGTGTGTTGTCGGTGTGTGTGTGTTTGTTGTCAGTGTGTGTGTGTGTGTGTTGTCGGTGTGTGTGTGTTTATGTGTTGTCGGTGTGTGTGTGTGTGTTGTCGGTGTGTGTGTGTGTGTTGTCGGTGTGTGTGTGTGTGTGTTGTCGGTGTGTGTGTGTGTTGTCGGTGTGTGTGTGTGTGTGTGTGTGTGTGTGTGTGTGTGTGTGTGTGTTGTCGGTGTGTGTGTGTGTGTGTGTT
Source organism: Salmo salar (assembly GCF_965601325.2). Taxonomy (NCBI): domain Eukaryota; kingdom Metazoa; phylum Chordata; class Actinopteri; order Salmoniformes; family Salmonidae; genus Salmo; species Salmo salar. The sequence continues at coordinate 259,900 of NW_027675408.1, forward strand.
GTCGGTGTGTGTGTGTGTGTTGTCGGTGTGTGTGTGTGTGTGTGTGTTGTCGGTGTGTGTGTGTGTGTGTGTTGTCAGTGTGTGTGTGTGTGTGTTGTCGGTGTGTGTGTGTTTATGTGTTGTCGGTGTGTGTGTGTGTTGTCGGTGTGTGTGTGTGTGTGTGTTGTCGGTGTGTGTGTGTGTTGTCGGTGTGTGTGTGTGTGTGTTGTCGGTGTGTGTGTGTTGTCGGTGTGTGTGTGTGTGTTGTCGGTGTGTGTGTGTGTGTGTTGTCGGTGTGTGTGTGTGTGTGTTGTCAGTGTGTGTGTGTGTGTGTGTTGTCGGTGTGTGTGTGTGTGTGTGTGTGTTGTCGGTGTGTGTGTGTGTGTTGTCGGTGTGTGTGTGTGTGTGTGTTTTCGGTGTGTGTGTGTTGTCGGTGTGTGTGTGTGTGTGTTGTCGGTGTGTGTGTTGTCGGTGTGTGTGTGTGTGTGTGTGTGTGTGTGTGTGTTGTTGGTATGTGTGTGTGTGTGTTGTCGGTGTGTGTGTGTGTGTGTTGTCAGTGTGTGTGTGTGTGTGTGTGTTGTCGGTGTGTGTGTGTGTGTGTTGTTGGTGTGTGTGTGTGTGTGTTGTCGGTGTCTGTGTGTTGTCGGTGTGTGTGTGTGTGTGTTGTCGGTGTGTGTGTGTGTGTGTTGTCTGTGTGAGTGTGTGTGTTGTCGGTGTGTGTGTGTTTATGTGTTGTCGGTGTGTGTGTGTGTGTGTTGTCGGTGTGTGTGTGTGTGTTGTCGGTGTGTGTGTGTGTGTGTGTTGTCGGTGTGTGTGTGTGTTGTCGGTGTGTGTGTGTGTGTGTGTGTGTGTGTGTGTTGTCGGTGTGTGTGTGTGTTGTCGGTGTGTATGTGTGTGTGTGTTGTCGGTGTGTGTGTGTGTGTGTGTTGTCGGTGTGTGTGTGTGTGTTGTCAGTGTGTGTGTGTGTGTGTTGTCGGTGTGTGTGTGTGTGTGTTGTCGGTGTGTGTGTGTGTTGTGTGTGTGTGTGTTGTCGGTGTGTGTGTTGTCTGAGTGTGTGTGTGTGTGTGTGTGTTGTCGGTGTGTGTGTGTTGTCGGTGTGTGTGTGTGTGTGTGTTGTCGGTGTGTGTGTGTGTGTGTGTGTGTTGTCGGTGTGTGTGTGTGTGTGTTGTCGGTGTGTGTGTGTGTGTTGTCAGTGTGTGTGTGTGTGTGTGTGTTGTCGGTGTGTGTGTGTGTTTGTGTTGTCGGTGTGTGTGTGTGTGTGTTGTCGGTGTGTGTGTGTTGTGGGTGTGTGTGTGTGTGTGTTGTCTGTGTGTGTGTGTGTGTTGCTGGTGTTTGTGTGTGTGTGTGTTGTCGATGTGTGTGTGTGTGTGTTGTCGGTGTGTGTGTGTGTGTGTGTGTGTGTGTGTGTGTGTTGTCGGTGTGTGTGTGTGTGTTGTGTGTGTGTGTGTGTTGTCGGTGTGTGTGTGTGTGTGTTGTGTGTGTGTGTGTTGTTTGTGTGTGTGTGTGTTGTCGGTGTGTGTGTGTGTGTCTGTTGTCGGTGTGTGTGTGTGTGTTGTCGGTGTGTGTGTGTGTGTGTTGTCAGTGTGTGTGTGTGTGTGTTGTCGGTGTGTGTGTGTTTATGTGTTGTCGGTGTGTGTGTGTGTTGTCGGTGTGTGTGTGTGTGTGTGTTGTCGGTGTGTGTGTGTGTTGTCGGTGTGTGTGTGTGTTGTCGGTGTGTGTGTGTTGTCGGTGTGTGTGTGTGTGTTGTCGGTGTGTGTGTGTGTGTGTTGTCGGTGTCTGTGTGTGTGTGTTGTCAGTGTGTGTGTGTGTGTGTTGTCGGTGTGTGTGTGTGTGTGTGTGTGTTGTCGGTGTGTGTGTGTGTGTGTTGTCGGTGTGTGTGTGTGTGTGTGTTTTCGGTGTGTGTGTGTGTGTGTGTTGTCGGTGTGTGTGTGTGTGTGTTGTCGGTGTGTGTGTTGTCGGTGTGTGTGTGTGTGTGTGTGTGTGTGTGTGTGTTGTTGGTATGTGTGTGTGTGTGTTGTCGGTGTGTGTGTGTGTGTGTTGTCAGTGTGTGTGTGTGTGTGTGTGTTGTCGGTGTGTGTGTGTGTGTGTTGTTGGTGTGTGTGTGTGTGTGTGTGTTGTCGGTGTCTGTGTGTTGTCGGTGTGTGTGTGTGTGTGTTGTCGGTGTGTGTGTGTGTGTGTTGTCTGTGTGAGTGTGTGTGTTGTCGGTGTGTGTGTGTTTATGTGTTGTCGGTGTGTGTGTGTGTGTGTTGTCGGTGTGTGTGTGTGTGTTGTCGGTGTGTGTGTGTGTGTGTGTTGTCGGTGTGTGTGTGTGTTGTCGGTGTGTGTGTGTGTGTGTGTGTGTGTGTGTGTGTGTTGTCGGTGTGTGTGTGTGTTGTCGGTGTGTATGTGTGTGTGTGTTGTCGGTGTGTGTGTGTGTGTGTGTTGTCGGTGTGTGTGTGTGTGTTGTCAGTGTGTGTGTGTGTGTGTTGTCGGTGTGTGTGTGTGTGTGTTGTCGGTGTGTGTGTGTGTTGTGTGTGTGTGTGTTGTCGGTGTGTGTGTTGTCTGAGTGTGTGTGTGTGTGTGTGTTGTCGGTGTGTGTGTGTTGTCGGTGTGTGTGTGTGTGTTGTCGGTGTGTGTGTGTGTGTGTGTGTGTTGTCGGTGTGTGTGTGTGTGTGTTGTCGGTGTGTGTGTGTGTGTTGTCAGTGTGTGTGTGTGTGTGTGTGTTGTCGGTGTGTGTGTGTGTTTGTGTTGTCGGTGTGTGTGTGTGTGTGTTGTCGGTGTGTGTGTGTTGTGGGTGTGTGTGTGTGTGTGTTGTCTGTGTGTGTGTGTGTTGCTGGTGTTTGTGTGTGTGTGTGTTGTCGATGTGTGTGTGTGTGTGTTGTCGGTGTGTGTGTGTGTGTGTGTGTGTGTGTGTGTGTGTTGTCGGTGTGTGTGTGTGTGTTGTGTGTGTGTGTGTGTTGTCGGTGTGTGTGTGTGTGTTGTGTGTGTGTGTGTTGTTTGTGTGTGTGTGTGTTGTCGGTGTGTGTGTGTGTGTCTGTTGTCGGTGTGTGTGTGTGTGTTGTCGGTGTGTGTGTGTGTGTGTTGTCGGTGTGTGTGTGTGTGTTGTCGGTGTGTGTGTGTGTGTGTTGTCGGTGTGTGTGTGTGTGTGTTGTGTGTGTGTGTGTTGTCGGTGTGTGTGTGTGTGTGTTGTCGGTGTGTGTGTGTGTGTGTTCGGTCGTGTGTGTGTGTGTGTGTGTGTGTGTGTGTGTGTTGTCGGTGTGTGTGTGTGTGTGTTGTCGGTGTGTGTGTGTGTGTGTTGTGTGTGTGTGTTGTCGGTGTGTGTGTGTGTGTGTTGTCGGTGTGTGTGTGTGTGTGTTGTCGGTGTGTGTGTGTGTGTGTGTGTGTGTGTGTGTGTGTTGTCGGTGTGTGTGTGTGTGTGTTGTCGGTGTGTGTGTGTGTGTGTTGTCAGTGTGTGTGTGTGTGTGTGTTGTCGGTGTGTGTGTGTGTGTGTTGTCTGTGTGTGTGTGTGTGTTGTCGGTGTGTGTGTGTTTATGTGTTGTCGGTGTGTGTGTGTGTGTGTTGTCGGTGTGTGTGTGTGTGTGTTGTCGGTGTGTGTGTGTGTGTTGTCGGTGTGTGTGTGTGTTGTCGGTGTGTGTGTGTGTGTGTGTGTGTGTGTGTGTGTGTTGTCGGTATGTGTGTGTGTTGTCGGTGTGTATGTGTGTGTGTGTTGTCGGTGTGTGTGTGTGTGTGTGTTGTCGGTGTGTGTGTGTGTGTTGTCGGTGTGTGTGTGTGTTTGTGTTGTCGGTGTGTGTGTGTGTGTGTTGTCGGTGTGTGTGTGTTGTGGGTGTGTGTGTGTGTGTGTTGTCTGTGTGTGTGTGTGTGTTGCTGGTGTTTGTGTGTGTGTGTGTTGTCGATGTGTGTGTGTGTGTGTTGTCGGTGTGTGTGTGTGTGTGTGTGTGTGTGTGTGTGTGTTGTCGGTGTGTGTGTGTGTGTTGTGTGTGTGTGTGTGTTGTCGGTGTGTGTGTGTGTGTGTTGTGTGTCTGTGTGTTGTTTGTGTGTGTGTGTGTTGTCGGTGTGTGTGTGTGTGTCTGTTGTCGGTGTGTGTGTGTGTGTTGTCGGTGTGTGTGTGTGTGTGTTGTCAGTGTGTGTGTGTGTGTGTTGTCGGTGTGTGTGTGTTTATGTGTTGTCGGTGTGTGTGTGTGTTGTCGGTGTGTGTGTGTGTGTGTGTTGTCGGTGTGTGTGTGTGTTGTCGGTGTGTGTGTGTGTTGTCGGTGTGTGTGTGTTGTCGGTGTGTGTGTGTGTGTTGTCGGTGTGTGTGTGTGTGTGTTGTCGGTGTGTGTGTGTGTGTGTTGTCAGTGTGTGTGTGTGTGTGTGTTGTCGGTGTGTGTGTGTGTGTGTGTGTGTTGTCGGTGTGTGTGTGTGTGTGTTGTCGGTGTGTGTGTGTGTGTGTGTTTTCGGTGTGTGTGTGTGTGTGTTGTCGGTGTGTGTGTGTGTGTGTTGTCGGTGTGTGTGTTGTCGGTGTGTGTGTGTGTGTGTGTGTGTGTGTGTGTGTTGTTGGTATGTGTGTGTGTGTGTTGTCGGTGTGTGTGTGTGTGTGTTGTCAGTGTGTGTGTGTGTGTGTGTGTTGTCGGTGTGTGTGTGTGTGTGTTGTTGGTGTGTGTGTGTGTGTGTGTGTTGTCGGTGTCTGTGTGTTGTCGGTGTGTGTGTGTGTGTGTTGTCGGTGTGTGTGTGTGTGTGTTGTCTGTGTGAGTGTGTGTGTTGTCGGTGTGTGTGTGTTTATGTGTTGTCGGTGTGTGTGTGTGTGTGTTGTCGGTGTGTGTGTGTGTGTTGTCGGTGTGTGTGTGTGTGTGTGTTGTTGGTGTGTGTGTGTGTTGTCGGTGTGTGTGTGTGTGTGTGTGTGTGTGTGTGTGTGTTGTCGGTGTGTGTGTGTGTTGTCGGTGTGTATGTGTGTGTGTGTTGTCGGTGTGTGTGTGTGTGTGTGTTGTCGGTGTGTGTGTGTGTGTTGTCAGTGTGTGTGTGTGTGTGTTGTCGGTGTGTGTGTGTGTGTGTTGTCGGTGTGTGTGTGTGTTGTGTGTGTGTGTGTTGTCGGTGTGTGTGTTGTCTGAGTGTGTGTGTGTGTGTGTGTGTTGTCGGTGTGTGTGTGTTGTCGGTGTGTGTGTGTGTGTGTGTTGTCGGTGTGTGTGTGTGTGTGTGTGTGTTGTCGGTGTGTGTGTGTGTGTGTTGTCGGTGTGTGTGTGTGTGTTGTCAGTGTGTGTGTGTGTGTGTGTGTTGTCGGTGTGTGTGTGTGTTTGTGTTGTCGGTGTGTGTGTGTGTGTGTTGTCGGTGTGTGTGTGTTGTGGGTGTGTGTGTGTGTGTGTTGTCTGTGTGTGTGTGTGTGTTGCTGGTGTTTGTGTGTGTGTGTGTTGTCGATGTGTGTGTGTGTGTGTTGTCGGTGTGTGTGTGTGTGTGTGTGGTGTGTGTGTGTGTTGTCGGTGTGTGTGTGTGTGTTGTGTGTGTGTGTGTGTTGTCGGTGTGTGTGTGTGTGTTGTGTGTGTGTGTGTTGTTTGTGTGTGTGTGTGTTGTCGGTGTGTGTGTGTGTGTCTGTTGTCGGTGTGTGTGTGTGTGTTGTCGGTGTGTGTGTGTGTGTGTTGTCGGTGTGTGTGTGTGTGTTGTCGGTGTGTGTGTGTGTGTGTTGTCGGTGTGTGTGTGTGTGTGTTGTGTGTGTGTGTGTTGTCGGTGTGTGTGTGTGTGTGTTGTCGGTGTGTGTGTGTGTGTGTTGTCGGTGTGTGTGTGTGTGTGTGTGTGTGTGTGTGTGTGTTGTCGGTGTGTGTGTGTGTGTGTTGTCGGTGTGTGTGTGTGTGTGTTGTCAGTGTGTGTGTGTGTGTGTGTTGTCGGTGTGTGTGTGTGTGTTGTCGGTGTGTGTGTGTGTGTGTTGTCTGTGTGTGTGTGTGTGTTGTCGGTGTGTGTGTGTTTATGTGTTGTCGGTGTGTGTGTGTGTGTGTTGTCGGTGTGTGTGTGTGTGTGTTGTCGGTGTGTGTGTGTGTGTTGTCGGTGTGTGTGTGTGTTGTCGGTGTGTGTGTGTGTGTGTGTGTGTGTGTGTGTTGTCGGTATGTGTGTGTGTTGTCGGTGTGTATGTGTGTGTGTGTTGTCGGTGTGTGTGTGTGTGTGTGTTGTCGGTGTGTGTGTGTGTGTTGTCAGTGTGTGTGTGTGTGTGTTGTCGGTGTGTGTGTGTGTGTGTTGTCGGTGTGTGTGTGTGTTGTCGGTGTGTGTGTGTTGTCGGTGTGTGTGTGTGTGTGTGTGTTGTCGGTGTGTGTGTGTTGTGTGTGTGTGTGTGTTGTCGGTGTGTGTGTTGTCTGAGTGTGTGTGTGTGTGTGTGTGTTGTCGGTGTGTGTGTGTTGTCGGTGTGTGTGTGTGTGTGTGTTGTCGGTGTGTGTGTGTGTGTGTTGTCGGTGTGTGTGTGTGTGTGTTGTCAGTGTGTGTGTGTGTGTGTGTTGTCGGTGTGTGTGTGTGTGTGTTGTCGGTGTGTGTGTGTGTGTGTGTGTTGTCGGTGTGTGTGTGTTGTGGGTGTGTGTGTGTGTGTGTTGTCGGTGTGTGTGTGTGTGTTGCTGGTGTTTGTGTGTGTGTGTGTTGTCGATGTGTGTGTGTGTGTGTTGTCGGTGTGTGTGTGTGTGTGTGTGGTGTGTGTGTGTGTGTGTGTGTGTATGTGTGTGTGTGTGTTGTCGGTGTGTGTGTGTGTGTGTGTTGTCGGTGTGTGTGTGTGTGTTGTCGGTGTGTGTGTGTGTTGTCGGTGTGTGTGTGTGTGTGTTGTCGGTGTGTGTGTGTGTGTGTGTTGTCGGTGTGTGTGTGTGTGTGTTGTGTGTGTGTGTTGTTTGTGTGTGTGTGTGTTGTCGGTGTGTGTGTGTGTGTGTTGTCGGTGTGTGTGTGTGTGTGTGTGTGTGTGTGTGTTGTCGGTGTGTGTGTGTGTATGTGTTGTCGGTGTGTGTGTGTGTGTTGCCGGTGTGTGTGTGTGTGTTGTCGGTGTGTGTGTGTGTGTGTTGTCGGTGTGTGTGTGTGTTGTCGGTGTGTGTGTGTGTGTGTTGTCGGTGTGTGTGTGTGTGTTGTCGGTGTGTGTGTGTGTTTATGTGTTGTCGGTGTGTGTGTGTGTGTGTTGTCGGTGTGTGTGTGTGTTTATGTGTTGTCGGTGTGTGTGTGTGTGTTGTCGGTGTGTGTGTGTGTGTTGTCAGTGTGTGTGTGTGTGTGTGTGTTGTAGGTGTGTGTGTGTGTGTTGTCGGTGTGTGTGTGTGTTGTCGGTGTGTGTGTGTGTTGTCGGTGTGTGTGTGTGTTGTAGGTGTGTGTGTGTGTGTTGTCGGTGTGTGTGTGTGTTGTCGGTGTGTGTGTGTGTGTGTGTGTTGTCGGTGTGTGTGTGTGTGTGTTGTCAGTGTGTGTGTGTGTGTGTTGTCGGTGTGTGTGTGTTTATGTGTTGTCGGTGTGTGTGTGTGTGTGTTGTCGGTGTGTGTGTGTGTGTGTGTGTTGTCGGTGTGTGTGTGTGTTGTCGGTGTGTGTGTGTGTGTTGTCGGTGTGTGTGTGTTGTCGGTGTGTCTGTGTGTGTGTGTTGTCGGTGTGTGTGTGTGTGTTGTCGGTGTGTGTGTGTGTGTGTTGTCGGTGTGTGTGTGCGTGTGTTGTCGGTGTGTGTGTGTGTTGTCGGTGTGTGTGTGTGTGTGTTGTCGGTGTGTGTGTGTGTGTGTTGTCGGTGTGTGTGTGTGTGTGTTGTGTGTGTGTGTGTTGTTTGTGTGTGTGTGTGTTGTCGGTGTGTGTGTGTGTGTGTTGTCGGTGTGTGTGTGTGTGTGTGTGTGTGTGTGTGTGTGTGTGTGTGTGTGTGTGTGTGTGTGTGTGTGTGTTGTCGGTGTGTGTGTGTGTGTGTGTGTTGTCGGTGTGTGTGTGTGTGTTGTCGGTGTGTGTGTGTGTTGTCGGTGTGTTGTCGGTGTGTGTGTGTGTGTTGTCGGTGTGTGTGTGTTGTGGGTGTGTGTGTGTGTGTGTTGTCTGTGTGTGTGTGTGTGTTGCTGGTGTTTGTGTGTGTGTGTGTTGTCGATGTGTGTGTGTGTGTGTTGTCGGTGTGTGTGTGTGTGTGTGTGTGTGTGTGTGTGTGTTGTCGGTGTGTGTGTGTGTGTTGTGTGTGTGTGTGTGTTGTCGGTGTGTGTGTGTGTGTGTTGTGTGTGTGTGTGTTGTTTGTGTGTGTGTGTGTTGTCGGTGTGTGTGTGTGTGTCTGTTGTCGGTGTGTGTGTGTGTGTTGTCGGTGTGTGTGTGTGTGTGTTGTCAGTGTGTGTGTGTGTGTGTTGTCGGTGTGTATGTGTTTATGTGTTGTCTGTGTGTGTGTGTGTTGTCGGTGTGTGTGTGTGTGTGTGTTGTCGGTGTGTGTGTGTGTTGTCGGTGTGTGTGTGTGTTGTCGGTGTGTGTGTGTTGTCGGTGTGTGTGTGTGTGTTGTCGGTGTGTGTGTGTGTGTGTTGTCGGTGTGTGTGTGTGTGTGTTGTCAGTGTGTGTGTGTGTGTGTGTTGTCGGTGTGTGTGTGTGTGTGTGTGTGTTGTCGGTGTGTGTGTGTGTGTGTTGTCGGTGTGTGTGTGTGTGTGTGTTTTCGGTGTGTGTGTGTGTGTGTTGTCGGTGTGTGTGTGTGTGTGTTGTCGGTGTGTGTGTTGTCGGTGTGTGTGTGTGTGTGTGTGTGTGTGTGTGTGTTGTTGGTATGTGTGTGTGTGTGTTGTCGGTGTGTGTGTGTGTGTGTTGTCAGTGTGTGTGTGTGTGTGTGTGTTGTCGGTGTGTGTGTGTGTGTGTTGTTGGTGTGTGTGTGTGTGTGTGTGTTGTCGGTGTCTGTGTGTTGTCGGTGTGTGTGTGTGTGTGTTGTCGGTGTGTGTGTGTGTGTGTTGTCTGTGTGAGTGTGTGTGTTGTCGGTGTGTGTGTGTTTATGTGTTGTCGGTGTGTGTGTGTGTGTGTTGTCGGTGTGTGTGTGTGTGTTGTCGGTGTGTGTGTGTGTGTGTGTTGTTGGTGTGTGTGTGTGTTGTCGGTGTGTGTGTGTGTGTGTGTGTGTGTGTGTGTGTGTTGTCGGTGTGTGTGTGTGTTGTCGGTGTGTATGTGTGTGTGTGTTGTCGGTGTGTGTGTGTGTGTGTGTTGTCGGTGTGTGTGTGTGTGTTGTCAGTGTGTGTGTGTGTGTGTTGTCGGTGTGTGTGTGTGTGTGTTGTCGGTGTGTGTGTGTGTTGTGTGTGTGTGTGTTGTCGGTGTGTGTGTTGTCTGAGTGTGTGTGTGTGTGTGTGTGTTGTCGGTGTGTGTGTGTTGTCGGTGTGTGTGTGTGTGTGTGTTGTCGGTGTGTGTGTGTGTGTGTGTGTGTTGTCGGTGTGTGTGTGTGTGTGTTGTCGGTGTGTGTGTGTGTGTTGTCAGTGTGTGTGTGTGTGTGTGTGTTGTCGGTGTGTGTGTGTGTTTGTGTTGTCGGTGTGTGTGTGTGTGTGTTGTCGGTGTGTGTGTGTTGTGGGTGTGTGTGTGTGTGTGTTGTCTGTGTGTGTGTGTGTGTTGCTGGTGTTTGTGTGTGTGTGTGTTGTCGATGTGTGTGTGTGTGTGTTGTCGGTGTGTGTGTGTGTGTGTGTGTGTGTGTGTGTGTGTTGTCGGTGTGTGTGTGTGTGTTGTGTGTGTGTGTGTGTTGTCGGTGTGTGTGTGTGTGTTGTGTGTGTGTGTGTTGTTTGTGTGTGTGTGTGTTGTCGGTGTGTGTGTGTGTGTCTGTTGTCGGTGTGTGTGTGTGTGTTGTCGGTGTGTGTGTGTGTGTGTTGTCGGTGTGTGTGTGTGTGTTGTCGGTGTGTGTGTGTGTGTGTTGTCGGTGTGTGTGTGTGTGTGTTGTGTGTGTGTGTGTTGTCGGTGTGTGTGTGTGTGTGTTGTCGGTGTGTGTGTGTGTGTGTTGTCGGTGTGTGTGTGTGTGTGTGTGTGTGTGTGTGTGTGTTGTCGGTGTGTGTGTGTGTGTGTTGTCGGTGTGTGTGTGTGTGTGTTGTCAGTGTGTGTGTGTGTGTGTGTTGTCGGTGTGTGTGTGTGTGTTGTCGGTGTGTGTGTGTGTGTGTTGTCTGTGTGTGTGTGTGTGTTGTCGGTGTGTGTGTGTTTATGTGTTGTCGGTGTGTGTGTGTGTGTGTTGTCGGTGTGTGTGTGTGTGTTGTCGGTGTGTGTGTGTGTGTTGTCGGTGTGTGTGTGTGTTGTCGGTGTGTGTGTGTGTGTGTGTGTGTGTGTGGTGTGTTGTCGGTATGTGTGTGTGTTGTCGGTGTGTATGTGTGTGTGTGTTGTCGGTGTGTGTGTGTGTGTGTGTTGTCGGTGTGTGTGTGTGTGTTGTCAGTGTGTGTGTGTGTGTGTTGTCGGTGTGTGTGTGTGTGTGTTGTCGGTGTGTGTGTGTGTTGTCGGTGTGTGTGTGTTGTCGGTGTGTGTGTGTGTGTGTTGTCGGTGTGTGTGTGTTGTGTGTGTGTGTGTGTTGTCGGTGTGTGTGTTGTCTGAGTGTGTGTGTGTGTGTGTGTGTTGTCGGTGTGTGTGTGTTGTCGGTGTGTGTGTGTGTGTGTGTTGTCGGTGTGTGTGTGTGTGTGTGTGTGTGTTGTCGGTGTGTGTGTGTGTGTGTTGTCGGTGTGTGTGTGTGTGTGTTGTCAGTGTGTGTGTGTGTGTGTGTTGTCGGTGTGTGTGTGTGTGTGTTGTCGGTGTGTGTGTGTGTGTGTGTGTTGTCGGTGTGTGTGTGTTGTGGGTGTGTGTGTGTGTGTGTTGTCGGTGTGTGTGTGTGTGTTGCTGGTGTTTGTGTGTGTGTGTGTTGTCGATGTGTGTGTGTGTGTGTTGTCGGTGTGTGTGTGTGTGTGTGTGTGTGTGTGTGTGTGTGTGTGTGATGTGTGTGTGTGTGTTGTCGGTGTGTGTGTGTGTGTGTGTTGTCGGTGTGTGTGTGTGTGTTGTCGGTGTGTGTGTGTGTTGTCGGTGTGTGTGTGTGTGTGTTGTCGGTGTGTGTGTGTGTGTGTGTTGTCGGTGTGTGTGTGTGTGTGTTGTGTGTGTGTGTTGTTTGTGTGTGTGTGTGTTGTCGGTGTGTGTGTGTGTGTGTTGTCGGTGTGTGTGTGTGTGTGTGTGTGTGTGTGTGTTGTCGGTGTGTGTGTGTGTATGTGTTGTCGGTGTGTGTGTGTGTGTTGCCGGTGTGTGTGTGTGTGTTGTCGGTGTGTGTGTGTGTGTGTTGTCGGTGTGTGTGTGTGTTGTCGGTGTGTGTGTGTGTGTGTTGTCGGTGTGTGTGTGTGTGTTGTCGGTGTGTGTGTGTGTTTATGTGTTGTCGGTGTGTGTGTGTGTGTGTTGTCGGTGTGTGTGTGTGTTTATGTGTTGTCGGTGTGTGTGTGTGTGTTGTCGGTGTGTGTGTGTGTGTTGTCAGTGTGTGTGTGTGTGTGTGTGTTGTAGGTGTGTGTGTGTGTGTTGTCGGTGTGTGTGTGTGTTGTCGGTGTGTGTGTGTGTTGTCGGTGTGTGTGTGTGTTGTAGGTGTGTGTGTGTGTGTTGTCGGTGTGTGTGTGTGTTGTCGGTGTGTGTGTGTGTGTGTGTGTTGTCGGTGTGTGTGTGTGTGTGTTGTCAGTGTGTGTGTGTGTGTGTTGTCGGTGTGTGTGTGTTTATGTGTTGTCGGTGTGTGTGTGTGTGTGTTGTCGGTGTGTGTGTGTGTGTGTGTGTTGTCGGTGTGTGTGTGTGTTGTCGGTGTGTGTGTGTGTGTTGTCGGTGTGTGTGTGTTGTCGGTGTGTCTGTGTGTGTGTGTTGTCGGTGTGTGTGTGTGTGTTGTCGGTGTGTGTGTGTGTGTGTTGTCGGTGTGTGTGTGCGTGTGTTGTCGGTGTGTGTGTGTGTTGTCGGTGTGTGTGTGTGTGTGTTGTCGGTGTGTGTGTGTGTGTGTTGTCGGTGTGTGTGTGTGTGTGTTGTGTGTGTGTGTGTTGTTTGTGTGTGTGTGTGTTGTCGGTGTGTGTGTGTGTGTGTTGTCGGTGTGTGTGTGTGTGTGTGTGTGTGTGTGTGTGTGTGTGTGTGTGTGTGTGTGTGTGTGTGTGTGTGTGTCGGTGTGTGTGTGTGTGTGTGTGTTGTCGGTGTGTGTGTGTGTGTTGTCGGTGTGTGTGTGTGTTGTCGGTGTGTTGTCGGTGTGTGTGTGTGTGTTGTCGGTGTGTGTGTGTTGTCGGTGTGTGTGTGTGTGTGTTGTCGGTGTGTGTGTGTGTGTGTTGTCGGTGTGTGTGTGTGTGTGTGTTGTCGGTGTGTGTGTGTGTGTGTGTGTTGTCGGTGTGTGTGTGTGTGTGTTGTGTGTGTGTGTTGTTTGTGTGTGTGTGTGTTGTCGGTGTGTGTGTATGTGTCTGTTGTCGGTGTGTGTGTGTGTGTTGTCGGTGTGTGTGTGTGTGTGTTGTCGGTGTGTGTGTGTGTGTTGTCGGTGTGTGTGTGTGTGTGTTGTCGGTGTGTGTGTGTGTGTTGTCGGTGTGTGTGTGTGTGTGTTGTCGGTGTGTGTGTGTGTTGTCGGTGTGTGTGTGTGTGTTGTCGGTGTGTGTGTGTTGTCGGTGTGTGTGTGTGTGTGTGTTGTCGGTGTGTGTGTGTGTGTGTTGTCAGTGTGTGTGTGTTTGTGTGTTGTCGGTGTGTGTGTGTGTGTGTTGTCGGTGTGTGTGTGTGTGTGTTGTCTGTGTGTGTGTGTGTGTTGTCGGTGTGTGTGTGTTTATGTGTTGTCGGTGTGTGTGTGTGTGTGTTGTCGGTGTGTGTGTGTGTGTTGTCGGTGTGTGTGTGTGTGTGTTGTCGGTGTGTGTGTGTGTTGTCGGTGTGTGTGTGTGTGTGTGTGTGTGTGTGTGTGTGTGTGTGTGTTGTCGGTGTGTGTGTGTGTTGTCGGTGTGTATGTGTGTGTGTGTTGTCGGTGTGTGTGTGTGTGTGTGTTGTCGGTGTGTGTGTGTGTGTTGTCGGTGTGTGTGTGTGTGTGTTGTCGGTGTGTGTGTGTGTGTGTTGTCGGTGTGTGTGTGTGTTGTCGGTGTGTGTGTGTTGTTGGTGTGTGTGTGTGTGTGTTGTCGGTGTGTGTGTGTGTTGTGTGTGTGTGTGTTGTCGGTGTGTGTGTTGTCTGAGTGTGTGTGTGTGTGTGTTGTCGGTGTGTGTGTGTTGTCGGTGTGTGTGTGTGTGTGTGTTGTCGGTGTGTGTGTGTGTGTGTGTTGTCGGTGTGTGTGTGTGTGTGTTGTCGGTGTGTGTGTGTGTGTGTTGTCAGTGTGTGTGTGTGTGTGTTGTCGGTGTGTGTGTGTGTGTTGTCTGTGTGTGTGTGTTGTGGGTGTGTGTGTGTGTGTGTTGTCGGTGTGTGTGTGTTTGTTGCTGGTGTTTGTGTGTGTGTGTGTTGTCGATGTGTGTGTGTGTGTGTTGTCGGTGTGTGTGTGTGTGTGTGTGTGTGTGTGTGTCTGTGTGTGTGTGTGTTGTCGGTGTGTGTGTGTGTGTGTGTTGTCTGTGTGTGTGTGTGTGTTGTGTGTGTGTGTGTGTGTTGTCGGTGTGTGTGTGTGTGTTGTCGGTGTGTGTGTGTGTTGTCGGTGTGTGTGTGTTGTCGGTGTGTGTGTGTGTGTGTTGTCGGTGTGTGTGTGTTGTGTGTGTGTGTGTGTTGTCGGTGTGTGTGTTGTCTGAGTGTGTGTGTGTGTGTGTGTGTTGTCGGTGTGTGTGTGTTGTCGTGTGTGTGTGTGTGTGTGTGTTGTCGGTGTGTGTGTGTGTGTGTGTGTGTGTTGTCGGTGTGTGTGTGTGTGTGTTGTCGGTGTGTGTGTGTGTGTGTTGTCAGTGTGTGTGTGTGTGTGTGTTGTCGGTGTGTGTGTGTGTGTGTTGTCGGTGTGTGTGTGTGTGTGTGTGTTGTCGGTGTGTGTGTGTTGTGGGTGTGTGTGTGTGTGTGTTGTCGGTGTGTGTGTGTGTGTTGCTGGTGTTTGTGTGTGTGTGTGTTGTCGATGTGTGTGTGTGTGTGTTGTCGGTGTGTGTGTGTGTGTGTGTGTGTGTGTGTGTGTGTGTGTGTGTGTGTGTGTGTGTGTGTGTTGTCGGTGTGTGTGTGTGTGTGTGTTGTCGGTGTGTGTGTGTGTGTTGTCGGTGTGTGTGTGTGTTGTCGGTGTGTGTGTGTGTGTGTTGTCGGTGTGTGTGTGTGTGTGTGTTGTCGGTGTGTGTGTGTGTGTGTTGTGTGTGTGTGTTGTTTGTGTGTGTGTGTGTTGTCGGTGTGTGTGTGTGTGTGTTGTCGGTGTGTGTGTGTGTGTGTGTGTGTGTGTGTGTGTTGTCGGTGTGTGTGTGTGTATGTGTTGTCGGTGTGTGTGTGTGTGTTGCCGGTGTGTGTGTGTGTGTTGTCGGTGTGTGTGTGTGTGTGTTGTCGGTGTGTGTGTGTGTTGTCGGTGTGTGTGTGTGTGTGTTGTCGGTGTGTGTGTGTGTGTTGTCGGTGTGTGTGTGTGTTTATGTGTTGTCGGTGTGTGTGTGTGTGTGTTGTCGGTGTGTGTGTGTGTTATGTGTTGTCGGTGTGTGTGTGTGTGTTGTCGGTGTGTGTGTGTGTGTTGTCAGTGTGTGTGTGTGTGTGTGTGTTGTAGGTGTGTGTGTGTGTGTTGTCGGTGTGTGTGTGTGTTGTCGGTGTGTGTGTGTGTTGTCGGTGTGTGTGTGTGTTGTAGGTGTGTGTGTGTGTGTTGTCGGTGTGTGTGTGTGTTGTCGGTGTGTGTGTGTGTGTGTGTGTTGTCGGTGTGTGTGTGTGTGTGTTGTCAGTGTGTGTGTGTGTGTGTTGTCGGTGTGTGTGTGTTTATGTGTTGTCGGTGTGTGTGTGTGTGTGTTGTCGGTGTGTGTGTGTGTGTGTGTGTTGTCGGTGTGTGTGTGTGTTGTCGGTGTGTGTGTGTGTGTTGTCGGTGTGTGTGTGTTGTCGGTGTGTCTGTGTGTGTGTGTTGTCGGTGTGTGTGTGTGTGTTGTCGGTGTGTGTGTGTGTGTGTTGTCGGTGTGTGTGTGCGTGTGTTGTCGGTGTGTGTGTGTGTTGTCGGTGTGTGTGTGTGTGTGTTGTCGGTGTGTGTGTGTGTGTGTTGTCGGTGTGTGTGTGTGTGTGTTGTGTGTGTGTGTGTTGTTTGTGTGTGTGTGTGTTGTCGGTGTGTGTGTGTGTGTGTTGTCGGTGTGTGTGTGTGTGTGTGTGTGTGTGTGTGTGTGTGTGTGTGTGTGTGTGTGTGTGTGTGTGTGTTGTCGGTGTGTGTGTGTGTGTGTGT
>NW_027675408.1:277500-285000 GCF_965601325.2 Salmo salar
GTGTGTGTGTGTGTGTGTGTGTGTGTGTGTGTGTTGTCGGTGTGTGTGTGTGTGTGTTGTCGGTGTGTGTGTGTGTGTTGTGTGTGTGTGTGTGTGTTGTCGGTGTGTGTGTGTGTGTTGTCGTGTGTGTGTGTGTGTTGTCGGTGTGTGTGTGTGTGTGTGTGTCGGTGTGTGTGTGTGTGTGTTGTGTGTGTGTGTGTGTGTTTGTGTGTGTGTGTGTTGTCGGTGTGTGTGTGTGTGTGTTGTCGGTGTGTGTGTGTGTGTGTGTGGTGTGTGTGTGTGTGTGTGTGTGTGTGTTGTCGGTGTGTGTGTGTGTGTGTGTGTTGTCGGTGTGTGTGTGTGTGTTGTCGGTGTGTGTGTGTGTGTGTTGTCGGTGTGTGTGTGTGTGTGTTGTCGGTGTGTGTGTGTGTGTTGTCGGTGTGTGTGTGTGTGTGTTGTCGGTGTGTGTGTGTGTTGTCGGTGTGTGTGTGTGTGTGTTGTCGGTGTGTGTGTGTGTGTTGTCGGTGTGTGTGTGTGTTGTGTGTTGTCGGTGTGTGTGTGTGTGTGTTGTCGGTGTGTGTGTGTGTTTGTGTGTTGTCGGTGTGTGTGTGTGTGTTGTCGGTGTGTGTGTGTGTGTTGTCGTGTGTGTGTGTGTGTGTGTTGTCGGTGTGTGTGTGTGTGTTGTCGGTGTGTGTGTGTGTGTGTCGTGTGTGTGTGTGTGTTGTCGGTGTGTGTGTGTGTTGTCGGTGTGTGTGTGTGTGTTGTCGGTGTGTGTGTGTGTTGTCGGTGTGTGTGTGTGTGTGTGTTGTCGGTGTGTGTGTGTGTGTGTTGTCGGTGTGTGTGTGTGTGTGTTGTCGGTGTGTGTGTGTTTGTGTGTTGTCGGTGTGTGTGTGTGTGTGTTGTCGGTGTGTGTGTGTGTGTGTGTTGTCGGTGTGTGTGTGTGTTGTCGGTGTGTGTGTGTGTGTTGTCGGTGTGTGTGTGTTGTCGGTGTGTGTGTGTGTGTGTGTTGTCGGTGTGTGTGTGTGTGTTGTCGGTGTGTGTGTGTGTGTGTTGTCGGTGTGTGTGTGTGTGTGTTGTCGGTGTGTGTGTGTGTTGTCGGTGTGTGTGTGTGTGTGTTGTCGGTGTGTGTGTGTGTGTGTTGTCGGTGTGTGTGTGTGTGTGTGTGTGTGTGTGTGTGTTGTGTGTGTGTGTGTTGTCGGTGTGTGTGTGTGTGTGTTGTCGGTGTGTGTGTGTGTGTGTGTGTGTGTGTGTGTGTGTGTGTGTCGTGTGTGTGTGTGTGTGTTGTCGGTGTGTGTGTGTGTGTGTGTGTTGTCGTGTGTGTGTGTGTTGTCGGTGGTGTGTGTGTGTGTGTGTTGTCGGTGTGTGTGTGTGTGTTGTCGGTGTGTGTGTGTTGTCGGTGTGTGTGTGTGTTGTCGTGTGTGTGTGTGTGTGTTGTCGGTGTGTGTGTGTGTGTGTTGTCGGTGTGTGTGTGTGTGTGTGTTGTCGGTGTGTGTGTGTGTGTGTGTGTGTGTGTGTGTGTGTGTGTGTGTGTTGTCGGTGTGTGTGTGTGTGTTGTTGTCGGTGTGTGTGTGTGTGTTGTCGGTGTGTGTGTGTGTGTGTTGTCGGTGTGTGTGTGTGTGTTGTCGGTGTGTGTGTGTGTGTGTTGTCGGTGTGTGTGTGTGTGTTGTCGGTGTGTGTGTGTGTGTGTTGTCGTGTGTGTGTGTGTGTGTTGTCGGTGTGTGTGTGTGTGTGTGTGTGTGTGTGTTGTCGGTGTGTGTGTGTGTGTGTTGTCGGTGTGTGTGTGTGTGTGTGTGTGTGTGTGTGTGTGTGTGTTGTCGGTGTGTGTGTGTGTGTGTTGTCGGTGTGTGTGTGTGTGTGTTGTCGTGTGTGTGTGTGTGTTGTCGGTGTGTGTGTGTGTGTGTTGTCGGTGTGTGTGTGTGTGGTTGTCGGTGTGTGTGTGTGTGTTGTCGGTGTGTGTGTGTGTGTGTTGTCGGTGTGTGTGTGTGTTGTCGGTGTGTGTGTGTGTGTGTGTGTGTGTGTGTGTGTGTGTTGTCGGTGTGTGTGTGTGTTGTCGGTGTGTGTGTGTGTGTGTTGTCGGTGTGTGTGTGTGTGTGTGTTGTCGGTGTGTGTGTGTGTGTTGTCGGTGTGTGTGTGTGTGTGTTGTCGGTGTGTGTGTGTGTGTGTTGTCGGTGTGTGTGTGTGTTGTCGGTGTGTGTGTGTTGTTGGTGTGTGTGTGTGTGTGTTGTCGGTGTGTGTGTGTGTTGTGTGTGTGTGTGTTGTCGGTGTGTGTGTTGTCTGAGTGTGTGTGTGTGTGTGTTGTCGGTGTGTGTGTGTTGTCGGTGTGTGTGTGTGTGTGTGTTGTCGGTGTGTGTGTGTGTGTGTGTTGTCGGTGTGTGTGTGTGTGTGTTGTCGGTGTGTGTGTGTGTGTGTTGTCAGTGTGTGTGTGTGTGTGTTGTCGGTGTGTGTGTGTGTGTTGTCTGTGTGTGTGTGTTGTGGGTGTGTGTGTGTGTGTGTTGTCGGTGTGTGTGTGTTTGTTGCTGGTGTTGTGTGTGTGTGTGTTGTCGATGTGTGTGTGTGTGTGTTGTCGGTGTGTGTGTGTGTGTGTGTGTGTGTGTGTCTGTGTGTGTGTGTGTTGTCGGTGTGTGTGTGTGTGTGTGTTGTCTGTGTGTGTGTGTGTGTTGTGTGTGTGTGTGTGTGTTGTCGGTGTGTGTGTGTGTGTTGTCGGTGTGTGTGTGTGTTGTCGGTGTGTGTGTGTGTGTGTGTTGTCGGTGTGTGTGTGTGTGTGTTGTGTGTGTGTGTGTTGTTTGTGTGTGTGTGTGTTGTCGGTGTGTGTGTGTGTTGTCGGTGTGTGTGTGTGTGTGTGTGTGTGTGTGTGTGTGTGTGTGTGTGTGTGTGTGTGTGTGTGTGTGTGTTGTCGGTGTGTGTGTGTGTGTGTGTTGTCGGTGTGTGTGTGTGTGTTGTCGGTGTGTGTGTGTGTGTGTTGTCGGTGTGTGTGTGTGTGTGTTGTCGGTGTGTGTGTGTGTTGTCGGTGTGTGTGTGTTGTTGGTGTGTGTGTGTGTGTGTTGTCGGTGTGTGTGTGTGTGTGTGTGTGTGTGTTGTCGGTGTGTGTGTTGTCGGTGTGTGTGTGTGTGTGTTGTCGGTGTGTGTGTGTTGTCGGTGTGTGTGTGTGTGTGTTGTCGGTGTGTGTGTGTGTGTGTGTTGTCGGTGTGTGTGTGTGTGTGTTGTCGGTGTGTGTGTGTGTGTGTTGTCGTGTGTGTGTGTGTGTGTTGTCGGTGTGTGTGTGTGTGTGTTGTCGGTGTGTGTGTGTGTGTGTGGTGTGTGTGTGTGTGTGTTGTCGGTGTGTGTGTGTGTGTTGTCGGTGTGTGTGTGTGTGTGTTGTCGTGTGTGTGTGTGTGTGTTGTCGGTGTGTGTGTGTGTGTGTGTGTGTGTGTCGTGTGTGTGTGTGTGTTGTCGGTGTGTGTGTGTGTGTGTGTTGTCGGTGTGTGTGTGTGTGTGTGTTGTCGTGTGTGTGTGTGTGTGTTGTCGGTGTGTGTGTGTGTGTGTTGTCGGTGTGTGTGTGTGTGTGTCGTGTGTGTGTGTGTGTGTGTTGTCGGTGTGTGTGTGTGTGTTGTTGTGTGTGTGTGTGTGTGTGTGTGTGTGTGTGTGTTGTCGGTGTGTGTGTGTGTGTGTTGTCGGTGTGTGTGTGTGTGTGTGTGTGTGTGTGTGTGTGTGTGTGTGTGTGTGTGTGTGTGTGTGTCGTGTGTGTGTGTGTGTGTGTTGTCGGTGTGTGTGTGTGTGTTGTCGGTGTGTGTGTGTGTGTTGTCGGTGTGTGTGTGTGTGTGTCGTGTGTGTGTGTGTGTGTTGTCGTGTGTGTGTGTGTGTGTTGTCGGTGTGTGTGTGTGTGTGTTGTCGTGTGTGTGTGTGTGTTGTCGGTGTGTGTGTGTGTGTTGTCGTGTGTGTGTGTGTGTGTTGTCGGTGTGTGTGTGTGTGTGTTGTCGGTGTGTGTGTGTGTGTGTGTGTGTGTGTGTGTTGTCGTGTGTGTGTGTGTGTTGTCGGTGTGTGTGTGTGTGTGTGTGTGTGTGTGTGTGTGTGTGTTGTGTGTGTGTGTGTGTGTGTGTTGTCGGTGTGTGTGTGTGTGTGTTGTCGGTGTGTGTGTGTGTGTGTGTGTCGTGTGTGTGTGTGTGTGTTGTCGGTGTGTGTGTGTGTGTGTGTGTGTGTGTGTGTGTGTTGTCGGTGTGTGTGTGTGTGTGTTGTCGGTGTGTGTGTGTGTGTGTTGTCGGTGTGTGTGTGTGTGTGTTGTCGGTGTGTGTGTGTGTGTGTGTGTTGTCGGTGTGTGTGTGTGTGTGTGTTGTCGGTGTGTGTGTGTGTGTTGTCGGTGTGTGTGTGTGTGTGTTGTCGGTGTGTGTGTGTGTGTGTGTGTCGTGTGTGTGTGTGTGTTGTCGGTGTGTGTGTGTGTGTGTTGTCGTGTGTGTGTGTGTGTGTTGTCGGTGTGTGTGTGTGTGTGTTGTCGGTGTGTGTGTGTGTGTTGTCGGTGTGTGTGTGTGTGTGTGTGTGTGTGTGTGTGTGTGTGTGTGTGTGTGTGTGTGTGTTGTCGGTGTGTGTGTGTGTGTGTTGTCGGTGTGTGTGTGTGTGTTGTCGTGTGTGTGTGTGTGTGTGTGTGTTGTCGGTGTGTGTGTGTGTGTGTTGTCGTGTGTGTGTGTGTGTGTTGTCGGTGTGTGTGTGTGTGTTGTCGGTGTGTGTGTGTGTGTGTGTGTGTGTGTGTGTGTGTTGTCGGTGTGTGTGTGTGTGTTGTCGGTGTGTGTGTGTGTGTGTGTTGTCGGTGTGTGTGTGTGTGTGTTGTCGGTGTGTGTGTGTGTGTGTTGTCGGTGTGTGTGTGTGTGTTGTCGTGTGTGTGTGTGTGTGTTGTCGGTGTGTGTGTGTGTGTGTGTGTGTCGTGTGTGTGTGTGTGTTGTCGGTGTGTGTGTGTGTGTGTTGTCGGTGTGTGTGTGTGTGTGTGTCGTGTGTGTGTGTGTGTGTGTTGTCGTGTGTGTGTGTGTGTGTTGTCGGTGTGTGTGTGTGTGTTGTCGGTGTGTGTGTGTGTGTGTGTGTGTGTGTGTGTTGTCGGTGTGTGTGTGTGTGTTGTCGGTGTGTGTGTGTGTGTGTGTGTGTGTGTGTGTGTGTGTGTGTGTGTGTGTGTGTGTGTGTGTGTGTGTGTGTGTGTTGTCGGTGTGTGTGTGTGTGTTGTCGGTGTGTGTGTGTGTGTGTTGTCGGTGTGTGTGTGTGTGTGTGGTGTCGGTGTGTGTGTGTGTTGTCGTGTGTGTGTGTGTGTGTTGTCGGTGTGTGTGTGTGTGTGTCGGTGTGTGTGTGTGTGTGTTGTCGGTGTGTGTGTGTGTGTGTTGTCGGTGTGTGTGTGTGTGTGTGTTGTCGGTGTGTGTGTGTGTGTGTTGTCGGTGTGTGTGTGTGTGTGTGTTGTCGGTGTGTGTGTGTGTGTTGTCGGTGTGTGTGTGTGTGTGTTGTCGTGTGTGTGTGTGTGTGTGTCGTGTGTGTGTGTGTGTGTTGTCGGTGTGTGTGTGTGTGTTGTCGGTGTGTGTGTGTGTGTTGTCGGTGTGTGTGTGTGTGTGTGTGTGTGTGTGTGTGTGTGTGTGTGTGTGTGTTGTCGGTGTGTGTGTGTGTGTGTGTGTGTGTGTGTGTGTGTGTGTGTGTGTGTGTGTGTGTGTGTGTTGTCGTGTGTGTGTGTGTGTGTTGTCGGTGTGTGTGTGTGTGTGTGTGTGTGTGTGTGTGTGTGTGTGTGTGTTGTCGGTGTGTGTGTGTGTGTTGTCGGTGTGTGTGTGTGTGTTGTCGGTGTGTGTGTGTGTGTGTGTTGTCGGTGTGTGTGTGTGTGTGTTGTCGGTGTGTGTGTGTGTGTGTTGTCGGTGTGTGTGTGTGTGTGTTGTCGGTGTGTGTGTGTGTGTGTGTGTGTGTGTGTGTGTGTGTGTGTGTGTGTGTGTTGTCGTGTGTGTGTGTGTGTGTTGTCGGTGTGTGTGTGTGTGTGTGTGTGTGTGTGTGTGTGTGTGTGTGTCGTGTGTGTGTGTGTGTGTTGTCGGTGTGTGTGTGTGTGTGTGTTGTCGGTGTGTGTGTGTGTGTGTGTGTCGTGTGTGTGTGTGTGTGTGTTGTCGGTGTGTGTGTGTGTGTTGTCGGTGTGTGTGTGTGTTGTCGGTGTGTGTGTGTGTGTTGTCGGTGTGTGTGTGTGTGTGTTGTCGGTGTGTGTGTGTGTGTGTTGTCGGTGTGTGTGTGTGTGTGTGTGTGTCGTGTGTGTGTGTGTGTGTTGTCGGTGTGTGTGTGTGTGTTGTCGGTGTGTGTGTGTGTGTGTTGTCGGTGTGTGTGTGTGTGTTGTCGGTGTGTGTGTGTGTGTGTCGTGTGTGTGTGTGTGTGTGTTGTCGGTGTGTGTGTGTGTGTGTGTGTGTGTGTGTGTGTGTGTGTGTGTGTGTGTGTGTGTTGTCGGTGTGTGTGTGTGTGTTGTCGGTGTGTGTGTGTGTGTGTTGTCGGTGTGTGTGTGTGTGTGTGTGTGTCGGTGTGTGTGTGTGTGTTGTCGGTGTGTGTGTGTGTGTGTTGTCGGTGTGTGTGTGTGTGTGTTGTCGTGTGTGTGTGTGTGTGTTGTCGGTGTGTGTGTGTGTGTTGTCGGTGTGTGTGTGTGTGTGTGTTGTCGGTGTGTGTGTGTGTGTGTTGTCGGTGTGTGTGTGTGTGTGTTGTCGGTGTGTGTGTGTGTGTTGTCGGTGTGTGTGTGTGTGTGTGTTGTCGTGTGTGTGTGTGTGTGTGTGTTGTCGGTGTGTGTGTGTGTGTGTGTGTGTGTGTGTGTTGTCGTGTGTGTGTGTGTGTGTGTCGTGTGTGTGTGTGTGTGTTGTCGGTGTGTGTGTGTGTGTTGTCGTGTGTGTGTGTGTGTGTTGTCGGTGTGTGTGTGTGTGTGTTGTCGGTGTGTGTGTGTGTGTTGTCGGTGTGTGTGTGTGTGTGTGTGTGTGTGTGTGTGTGTGTGTGTGTGTGTGTGTGTGTTGTGTGTGTGTGTGTGTGTGTTGTCGGTGTGTGTGTGTGTGTGTTGTCGGTGTGTGTGTGTGTGTGTTGTCGGTGTGTGTGTGTGTGTGTCGGTGTGTGTGTGTGTGTGTTGTCGGTGTGTGTGTGGTGTGTTGTCGGTGTGTGTGTGTGTGTGTGTCGTGTGTGTGTGTGTGTGTGTGTGTGTGTGTGTGTGTGTGTGTGTGTGTGTGTGTTGTCGTGTGTGTGTGTGTGTTGTCGGTGTGTGTGTGTGTGTGTTGTCGGTGTGTGTGTGTGTGTGTTGTCGGTGTGTGTGTGTGTGTGTTGTCGTGTGTGTGTGTGTGTGTGTTGTCGGTGTGTGTGTGTGTGTGTTGTCGGTGTGTGTGTGTGTGTTGTCGTGTGTGTGTGTGTGTGTGTGTGTGTGTGTGTGTGTGTGTGTGTTGTCGGTGTGTGTGTGTGTGTGTTGTCGGTGTGTGTGTGTGTGTTGTCGGTGTGTGTGTGTGTGTGTGTGTGTGTCGTGTGTGTGTGTGTGTGTTGTCGGTGTGTGTGTGTGTGTTGTCGTGTGTGTGTGTGTTGTCGTGT
>NW_027675408.1:290000-292500 GCF_965601325.2 Salmo salar
GTGTGTGTGTGTGTGTGTGTTGTCGGTGTGTGTGTGTGTGTGTGTTGTCGGTGTGTGTGTGTGTGTGTTGTCGGTGTGTGTGTGTGTGTTGTCGTGTGTGTGTGTGTGTGTGTTGTCGGTGTGTGTGTGTGTGTTGTGTGTGTTGTCGGTGTGTGTGTGTGTGTGTTGTCGGTGTGTGTGTGTGTGTTGTCGGTGTGTGTGTGTGTGTGTTGTCGGTGTGTGTGTGTGTGTGTGTGTGTGTGTGTGTGTGTGTGTGTTGTCGGTGTGTGTGTGTGTGTTGTCGTGTGTGTGTGTGTGTGTGTTGTCGGTGTGTGTGTGTGTGTGTGTTGTCGGTGTGTGTGTGTGTGTTGTCGGTGTGTGTGTGTGTGTGTTGTCGGTGTGTGTGTGTGTGTGTGTCGTGTGTGTGTGTGTGTGTGTTGTCGGTGTGTGTGTGTGTGTGTTGTCGTGTGTGTGTGTGTGTGTTGTCGGTGTGTGTGTGTGTGTGTTGTCGTGTGTGTGTGTGTGTGTGTGTGTGTGTGTGTGTGTGTGTGTGTGTGTGTTGTCGGTGTGTGTGTGTGTGTTGTCGTGTGTGTGTGTGTGTGTGTGTGTGTCGTGTGTGTGTGTGTGTGTTGTCGGTGTGTGTGTGTGTGTGTGTTGTCGGTGTGTGTGTGTGTGTGTTGTCGGTGTGTGTGTGTGTGTGTTGTCGGTGTGTGTGTGTGTGTGTGTGGTGTGTGTGTGTGTGTGTGTGTGTGTGTGTCGTGTGTGTGTGTGTGTGTGTGTGTTGTCGGTGTGTGTGTGTGTGTGTGTCGGTGTGTGTGTGTGTGTTGTCGGTGTGTGTGTGTGTGTGTTGTCGGTGTGTGTGTGTGTGTGTGTGTGTGTGTGTGTGTTGTCGGTGTGTGTGTGTGTGTGTTGTCGGTGTGTGTGTGTGTGTTGTCGGTGTGTGTGTGTGTGTTGTCGGTGTGTGTGTGTGTGTGTGTCGGTGTGTGTGTGTGTGTGTTGTCGGTGTGTGTGTGTGTGTGTTGTCGGTGTGTGTGTGTGTGTGTTGTCGGTGTGTGTGTGTGTTGTCGTGTGTGTGTGTGTGTTGTCGGTGTGTGTGTGTGTGTGTGTCGGTGTGTGTGTGTGTGTGTGTTGTCGGTGTGTGTGTGTGTGTGTTGTCGGTGTGTGTGTGTGTGTGTGTTGTGTGTGTGTGTGTGTGTTGTCGGTGTGTGTGTGTGTGTGTGTGTGTGTGTGTGTGTGTGTGTGTTGTCGGTGTGTGTGTGTGTGTGTTGTCGTGTGTGTGTGTGTGTGTGTGTGTGTGTGTGTGTGTGTTGTCGGTGTGTGTGTGTGTGTGTGTCGGTGTGTGTGTGTGTGTGTGTGTGTGTGTGTGTGTGTGTGTGTGTTGTCGGTGTGTGTGTGTGTGTTGTCGGTGTGTGTGTGTGTGTGTTGTCGTGTGTGTGGTGTGTGTGTGTGTGTTGTCGGTGTGTGTGTGTGTGTGTTGTCGTGTGTGTGTGTGTGTGTGTTGTCGGTGTGTGTGTGTGTGTGTTGTCGGTGTGTGTGTGTGTGTGTGTCGGTGTGTGTGTGTGTGTTGTCGGTGTGTGTGTGTGTGTGTGTCGGTGTGTGTGTGTGTGTGTGTGTGGTGTGTGTGTGTGTGTGTTGTCGGTGTGTGTGTGTGTGTGTGTGTGTGTGTGTGTGTGTCGGTGTGTGTGTGTGTGTGTGTGTGTGTGTGTGTGTGTGTGTTGTCGGTGTGTGTGTGTGTGTGTGTCGTGTGTGTGTGTGTGTGTGTTGTCGTGTGTGTGTGTGTGTGTGTTGTCGGTGTGTGTGTGTGTGTTGTCGGTGTGTGTGTGTGTGTTGTCGGTGTGTGTGTGTGTGTGTGTGTGTCGGTGTGTGTGTGTGTGTGTGTCGTGTGTGTGTGTGTGTGTGTTGTCGGTGTGTGTGTGTGTGTGTTGTCGGTGTGTGTGTGTGTGTGTGTGGTGTGTGTGTGTGTGTGTTGTCGGTGTGTGTGTGTGTGTTGTCGGTGTGTGTGTGTGTGTTGTCGGTGTGTGTGTGTGTGTGTTGTCGGTGTGTGTGTGTGTGTTGTCGGTGTGTGTGTGTGTGTGTTGTCGGTGTGTGTGTGTGTGTGTTGTCGGTGTGTGTGTGTGTGTGTTGTCGGTGTGTGTGTGTGTGTGTGTGTGTTGTGTGTGTGTGTGTGTGTGTTGTCGGTGTGTGTGTGTGTGTGTGTCGGTGTGTGTGTGTGTGTGTTGTCGGTGTGTGTGTGTGTGTGTGTTGTCGTGTGTGTGTGTGTGTGTTGTCGGTGTGTGTGTGTGTGTGTGTGTGTGTGTGTGTGTGTGTGTGTGTGTGTGTGTTGTCGTGTGTGTGTGTGTGTTGTCGGTGTGTGTGTGTGTGTGTCGGTGTGTGTGTGTGTGTGTGTGTGTGTGTGTGTGTGTTGTCGGTGTGTGTGTGTGTGTGTTGTCGGTGTGTGTGTGTGTGTGTGTGTTGTCGGTGTGTGTGTGTGTGTTGTCGGTGTGTGTGTGTGTGTGTTGTCGTGTGTGTGTGTGTGTGTGTG
>NW_027675408.1:297500-302500 GCF_965601325.2 Salmo salar
TGTGTGTGTGTGTGTGTGTGTGTCGGTGTGTGTGTGTGTTGTCGGTGTGTGTGTGTGTGTGTTGTCGGTGTGTGTGTGTGTGTTGTCGGTGTGTGTGTGTGTGTGTTGTCGGTGTGTGTGTGTGTGTTGTCGGTGTGTGTGTGTGTGGTGTTGTCGGTGTGTGTGTGTGTGTGTGTTGTCGGTGTGTGTGTGTGTGTGTTGTCGGTGTGTGTGTGTGTGTGTTGTCGGTGTGTGTGTGTGTGTTGTCGGTGTGTGTGTGTGTGTTGTCGGTGTGTGTGTGTGTGTGTGTTGTCGGTGTGTGTGTGTGTGTTGTCGGTGTGTGTGTGTGTTGTCGGTGTGTGTGTGTGTGTGTCGTGTGTGTGTGTGTGTTGTCGGTGTGTGTGTGTGTGTTTGTCGGTGTGTGTGTGTGTGTGTGTGTGTGTGTGTGTGTGTGTGTGTGTGTCGTGTGTGTGTGTGTGTGTGTGTGTCGGTGTGTGTGTGTGTGTGTTGTCGGTGTGTGTGTGTGTGTGTGTCGTGTGTGTGTGTGTGTGTGTTGTCGGTGTGTGTGTGTGTGTGTTGTCGGTGTGTGTGTGTGTGTTGTCGTGTGTGTGTGTGTGTGTGTTGTCGGTGTGTGTGTGTGTGTGTTGTCGTGTGTGTGTGTGTGTTGTCGGTGTGTGTGTGTGTGTTGTCGGTGTGTGTGTGTGTGTTGTCGTGTGTGTGTGTGTGTGTGTTGTCGGTGTGTGTGTGTGTGTGTTGTCGGTGTGTGTGTGTGTGTGTTGTCGTGTGTGTGTGTGTGTGTTGTCGGTGTGTGTGTGTGTGTTGTCGTGTGTGTGTGTGTGTGTGTTGTCGGTGTGTGTGTGTGTGTTGTCGGTGTGTGTGTGTGTGTTGTCGGTGTGTGTGTGTGTGTGTGTTGTCGGTGTGTGTGTGTGTGTGTCGTGTGTGTGTGTGTGTGTGTTGTCGGTGTGTGTGTGTGTGTTGTCGGTGTGTGTGTGTGTGTGTTGTCGGTGTGTGTGTGTGTGTGTGTTGTCGGTGTGTGTGTGTGTGTGTTGTCGGTGTGTGTGTGTGTGTGTGTGTGTCGTGTGTGTGTGTGTGTGTGTTGTCGGTGTGTGTGTGTGTGTGTGTCGGTGTGTGTGTGTGTGTGTGTTGTCGGTGTGTGTGTGTGTGTGTGTCGGTGTGTGTGTGTGTGTTGTCGGTGTGTGTGTGTGTGTTGTCGGTGTGTGTGTGTGTGTGTTGTCGTGTGTGTGTGTGTGTGTTGTCGGTGTGTGTGTGTGTGTGTTGTCGGTGTGTGTGTGTGTGTGTTGTCGGTGTGTGTGTGTGTGTTGTCGGTGTGTGTGTGTGTGTTGTCGGTGTGTGTGTGTGTGTGTGTCGTGTGTGTGTGTGTGTGTGTGTGTGTGTTGTCGGTGTGTGTGTGTGTGTGTGTGTCGGTGTGTGTGTGTGTGTGTTGTGTGTGTGTGTGTGTGTGTCGGTGTGTGTGTGTGTGTTGTCGGT
Organism: Salmo salar; assembly: GCF_965601325.2. NCBI lineage: Eukaryota > Metazoa > Chordata > Actinopteri > Salmoniformes > Salmonidae > Salmo > Salmo salar. The sequence continues at coordinate 298,968 of NW_027675408.1, forward strand.
GTGTGTGTGTGTGTGTTGTCGGTGTGTGTGTGTGTGTTGTCGTGTGTGTGTGTGTGTGTGTTGTCGGTGTGTGTGTGTGTGTTGTCGGTGTGTGTGTGTGTGTTGTCGGTGTGTGTGTGTGTGTGTTGTCGGTGTGTGTGTGTGTGTGTGTGTCGTGTGTGTGTGTGTGTGTTGTCGGTGTGTGTGTGTGTGTTGTCGGTGTGTGTGTGTGTGTGTTGTCGGTGTGTGTGTGTGTGTGTCGTGTGTGTGTGTGTGTGTGTGTGTCGGTGTGTGTGTGTGTGTTGTCGGTGTGTGTGTGTGTGTGTTGTCGTGTGTGTGTGTGTGTGTTGTCGGTGTGTGTGTGTGTGTGTTGTCGTGTGTGTGTGTGTGTTGTCGGTGTGTGTGTGTGTGTGTTGTCGTGTGTGTGTGTGTGTGTTGTCGGTGTGTGTGTGTGTGTGTTGTCGGTGTGTGTGTGTGTGTTGTCGTGTGTGTGTGTGTGTGTGTGTGTGTGTGTGTGTGTGTGTGTGTGTTGTCGGTGTGTGTGTGTGTGTGTGTCGGTGTGTGTGTGTGTGTGTTGTCGGTGTGTGTGTGTGTGTGTGTGTGTGTGTGTGTGTGTGTGTGTGTGTGTGTGTGTGTGTGTTGTCGGTGTGTGTGTGTGTGTGTTGTCGGTGTGTGTGTGTGTGTGTTGTCGGTGTGTGTGTGTGTGTGTGTTGTCGGTGTGTGTGTGTGTGTGTGTGTGTCGTGTGTCGTGTGTGTGTGTGTGTGTTGTCGGTGTGTGTGTGTGTGTGTGTGTGTGTGTGTGTGTGTGTGTTGTCGTGTGTGTGTGTGTGTTGTCGGTGTGTGTGTGTGTGTTGTCGGTGTGTGTGTGTGTGTTGTCGGTGTGGTGTGTGTGTGTGTTGTCGGTGTGTGTGTGTGTGTGTTGTCGGTGTGTGTGTGTGTGTGTGTTGTCGGTGTGTGTGTGTGTGTCGTGTGTGTGTGTGTGTGTGTGTGTCGTGTGTGTGTGTGTGTTGTCGGTGTGTGTGTGTGTGTGTGTCGGTGTGTGTGTGTGTGTGTTGTCGGTGTGTGTGTGTGTGTGTCGGTGTGTGTGTGTGTGTGTGTGTTGTCGGTGTGTGTGTGTGTGTGTTGTCGGTGTGTGTGTGTGTGTGTTGTCGGTGTGTGTGTGTGTGTGTCGTGTGTGTGTGTGTGTGTTGTGGTGTGTGTGTGTGTGTGTGTGTGTGTGTGTGTGTGTGTGTGTGTCGGTGTGTGTGTGTGTGTTGTCGGTGTGTGTGTGTGTGTTGTCGTGTGTGTGTGTGTGTGTTGTCGGTGTGTGTGTGTGTGTGTTGTCGGTGTGTGTGTGTGTGTGTGTTGTCGTGTGTGTGTGTGTGTGTTGTCGGTGTGTGTGTGTGTGTGTGTGTCGTGTGTGTGTGTGTGTTGTCGTGTGTGTGTGTGTGTGTTGTCGGTGTGTGTGTGTGTGTGTTGTCGGTGTGTGTGTGTGTGTGTTGTGTGTGTGTGTGTGTGTGTTGTCGGTGTGTGTGTGTGTGTGTTGTCGGTGTGTGTGTGTGTGTTGTCGGTGTGTGTGTGTGTGTGTGTGTGTCGTGTGTGTGTGTGTGTGTTGTCGGTGTGTGTGTGTGTGTGTTGTCGGTGTGTGTGTGTGTGTGTGTCGGTGTGTGTGTGTGTGTGTGTTGTCGGTGTGTGTGTGTGTGTGTGTCGGTGTGTGTGTGTGTGTGTGTGTGTGTGTGTGTGTGTGTGTTGTCGGTGTGTGTGTGTGTTGTCGGTGTGTGTGTGTGTGTGTTGTCGGTGTGTGTGTGTGTGTGTTGTCGGTGTGTGTGTGTGTGTGTTGTCGGTGTGTGTGTGTGTGTGTGTGTGTGTGTGTGTGTGTGTGTGTGTGTGTGTGTGTGTGTGTTGTCGGTGTGTGTGTGTGTGTGTGTCGTGTGTGTGTGTGTGTTGTCGGTGTGTGTGTGTGTGTGTTGTCGTGTGTGTGTGTGTGTGTGTTGTCGGTGTGTGTGTGTGTGTGTTGTCGGTGTGTGTGTGTGTGTGTGTGTGGTGTGTGTGTGTGTGTGTGTGTGTGTGTGTGTGTTGTGTGTGTGTGTGTGTGTTGTCGGTGTGTGTGTGTGTGTCGGTGTGTGTGTGTGTGTGTGTGTGGTGTGTGTGTGTGTGTGTTGTCGGTGTGTGTGTGTGTGTGTTGTCGGTGTGTGTGTGTGTGTTGTCGGTGTGTGTGTGTGTGTGTGTGTGTGTGTGTGTGTGTGTGTGTCGTGTGTGTGTGTGTGTGTCGTGTGTGTGTGTGTGTTGTGGTGTGTGTGTGTGTGTGTTGTCGGTGTGTGTGTGTGTGTGTTGTCGGTGTGTGTGTGTGTGTGTCGGTGTGTGTGTGTGTGTGTTGTCGGTGTGTGTGTGTGTGTGTTGTCGGTGTGTGTGTGTGTGTGTGTCGGTGTGTGTGTGTGTGTGTGTGTGTCGTGTGTGTGTGTGTGTGTTGTCGGTGTGTGTGTGTGTGTCGTGTGTGTGTGTGTGTGTGTGTGTGTGTGTGTGTGTGTGTGTGTGTGTGTGTGTGTGTGTGTGTGTGTGTGTGTGTGTTGTCGGTGTGTGTGTGTGTGTTGTCGGTGTGTGTGTGTGTGTGTTGTCGGTGTGTGTGTGTGTGTGTTGTCGGTGTGTGTGTGTGTGTGTTGTCGGTGTGTGTGTGTGTGTGTGTGTGTCGGTGTGTGTGTGTGTGTGTGTTGTCGGTGTGTGTGTGTGTGTGTTGTCGGTGTGTGTGTGTGTGTTGTCGGTGTGTGTGTGTGTGTGTTGTCGTGTGTGTGTGTGTGTGTGTGTTGTCGGTGTGTGTGTGTGTGTGTCGGTGTGTGTGTGTGTGTGTCGGTGTGTGTGTGTGTGTGTGTGTCGGTGTGTGTGTGTGTGTTGTCGGTGTGTGTGTGTGTGTGTCGTGTGTGTGTGTGTGTGTGTGTGTGTGTGTGTGTGTCGGTGTGTGTGTGTGTGTTGTCGTGTGTGTGTGTGTGTGTTGTCGGTGTGTGTGTGTGTGTGTGTTGTCGGTGTGTGTGTGTGTGTTGTCGTGTGTGTGTGTGTGTGTGTTGTCGGTGTGTGTGTGTTGTGTGTGTGTGTGTGTGTGTGTGTTGTCGGTGTGTGTGTGTGTGTGTGTGTGTGTGTGTGTGTGTGTGTGTGTGTGTGTGTGTGTGTGTGTGTGTGTTGTCGGTGTGTGTGTGTGTGTGTTGTCGTGTGTGTGTGTGTGTGTGTTGTCGGTGTGTGTGTGTGTGTTGTCGGTGTGTGTGTGTGTGTGTTGTCGGTGTGTGTGTGTGTGTTGTGTGTCGGTGTGTGTGTGTGTGTGTGTGTGTGTGTGTGTGTGTGTGTTGTCGTGTGTGTGTGTGTGTGTGTCGGTGTGGTGTGTGTGTGTGTGTTGTCGGTGTGTGTGTGTGTGTGTTGTGTGTGTGTGTGTGTGTTGTCGTGTGTGTGTGTGTGTGTTGTCGGTGTGTGTGTGTGTGTTGTCGGTGTGTGTGTGTGTGTGTGTGTGTGTGTGTGTGTGTGTGTGTGTGTCGTGTGTGTGTGTGTGTGTGTGTGTGTGTGTGTGTGTGTTGTCGGTGTGTGTGTGTGTG
>NW_027675408.1:307500-337500 GCF_965601325.2 Salmo salar
TGCGTGTGTGTCGTGTGTGTGTGTTGTCGGTCGTGTGTGTGTGTGTGTGTCGGTGTGTGTGTGTGTGTGTGTGTGTTGTCGGTGTGTGTGTGTGTGTGTGTTGTCGGTGTGTGTGTGTGTGTGTGTTGTCGGTGTCGGTGTGTGTGTGTTGTCGGTGTGTGTGTGTGTGTGTTGTCGGTGTGTGTGTGCGTTGTCGGTGTGTGTGTGTGTTGTCGTGTGTGTGTGTGTGTGTTGTCGGTGTGTGTGTGTGTCGTGTGTGTCGTGTGTGTGTGTGTGTGTGTCGTGTTGTCGGTGTGTGTGTGTGTTGTCGGTGTGTGTGTGTGTGTGTTGTCGGTGTGTGTGTGTTGTGTGTGTGTGTTGTCGGTGTGTGTGTGTGTGTGTTGTCAGTGTGTGTGTTGTCGTGTGTGTGTGTGTTGTCGGTGTGTGTGTGTGTGTGTGTTGTCGGTGTGTGTGTGTGTGTGTTGTCGGTGTGTGTGTGTGTTGTCGTGTGTGTGTGTGTGTGTGTTGTCGGTGTGTGTGTGTGTGTGTGTCTGTCGTGTGTGTGTTGTGTGTGTGTCGGTGTGTGTGTGTGTTGTCGGTGTGTGTGTGTGTGTTGTGTGTGTCGGTGTGTGTGTGTGTGTGTTGTCGGTGTGTGTGTGTGTTGTCGTGTGTGTTGTGTGTGTGTGTGTCGTCGTGTGTGTGTGTGTTGTCGGTGTGTGTGTGTGTGTGTGTGTTGTCGGTGTGTGTGTGTGTGTGTTGTCAGTGCGTGTGTGTGTGTGTTGTCGGTGTGTGTGTGTTTTGTGTTGTCGGTGTGTGTGTGTGTTGTCGGTGTGTGTGTGTGTGTGTGTTGTCGTGTGTGTGTGTGTGTCTGTGTGTGTGTGTTGTCGGTGTGTGTGTGTGTTGTCGGTGTGTGTGTGTTGTTGTGTGTGTGTGTGTGTTGTCGGTGTGTGTGTGTGTGTGTGTGTGTGTGTGTGTCGTGTGTGTGTTGTCGGTGTGTGTGTGTGTGTGTTGTCGGTGTGTGTGTGTGTGTGTGTGTGTGTGTGTGTGTGTGTGTGTTGTCGTGTGTGTGTGTGTTGTCGTGTGTGTGTGTGTGTTGTCGGTGTGTGTGTGTGTGTGTCAGTCGTGTGTGTGTGTGTGTGTTGTCGCTGTGTGTGTGTGTGTTGTCGGTGTGTGTGTGTTGTGGGTGTGTGCGTGTGTGTGTTGTCGGTGTGTGTGCGTTTGTTGCTGGTGTTTGTGTGTGTGTGTGTTGTCGATGTGTGTGTGTGTGTGTTGTCGGTGTGTGTGTGTGTGTGTTGTCGGTGTGTGTGTCGGTGTGTGTGTGTGTGTTTGTCGGTGTGTGTGTGTGTGTTGTCGTGTGTGTGTGTGTGTTGTCGGTGTGTGTGTGTGTTGTCGGTGTGTGTGTGTGTGTGTTGTCGGTGTGTGTGTGTTGTCGGTGTCGTGTGTGTGTGTTGTCGGTGTGTGTGTGTGTGTGTCGTCGGTGTGTGTGTGTGTGTGGTGTGTCGTGTGTGTGTTGTCGGTGTGTGTGTGTGTTGTCGGTGTGTGTGTGTGTTGTCGGTGTGTGTGTGTGTGTTGTCGTGTGTGTGTGTGTGTGTTGTCGGTGTGTGTGTGTGTGTGTGTGTTGTCGGTGTGTGTGTGTGTGTCGTGTCGTGTGTGTGTGTGTGTGTGTGTGTGTGTCGGTGTCGGTGTGTGTGTGTTGCCGGTGTGTGTGTGTGTGTTGTCGGTGTGTGTGTGTGTTGTGTGGTGTGTGTGTGTGTTGTCGGTGTGTGTGTGTGTTGTCGGTGTGTGTGTGTCGGTGTGTGTGTGTGTGTGTTGTCGGTGTGTGTGTGTGTGTGTTGTCGGTGTGTGTGTGTGTGTGTTGTCGGTGTGTGTGTGTGTGTGTGTGGTGTGTTGTCGGTGTGTGTGTGTGTGTTGTCGGTGTGTGTGTGTGTGTGTTGTCGGTGTGTGTGTGTGTGTTGTCGGTGTGTGTGTGTGTGTGTTGTCGGTGTGTGTGTGTGTGTGTGTGTTGTCGGTGTGTGTGTGTGTGTTGTGTGTGTGTGTGTTGTTTGTGTGTGTGTGTGTTGTCGGTGTGTGTGTGTGTGTCGTTGTCGGTGTGTGTGTGTGTGTTGTCGGTGTGTGTGTGTGTGTTGTTGTCGGTGTGTGTGTGTGTGTTGTCGGTGTGTGTGTGTTGTCGGTGTGTGTGTGTGTGTTGTCGGTGTGTGTGTGTGTGTGTTGTCGGTGTGTGTGTGTGTGTGTTGTGTGTGTGTGTGTTGTGTGTGTGTGTGTTGTCGGTGTGTGTGTGTGTGTGTTGTCGGTGTGTGTGTGTGTGTGTTGTGTGTGTGTGTGTGTGTGTTGTCGGTGTGTGTGTGTGTGTGTTGTCGGTGTGTGTGTGTGTGTGTTGTCGGTGTGTGTGTGTGTGTGTGTTGTCGGTGTGTGTGTGTGTGTGTTGTCGGTGTGTGTGTGTGTGTTGTCGGTGTGTGTGTGTGTGTTGTCGGTGTGTGTGTGTGTGTTGTCGGTGTGTGTGTGTGTTGTCGGTGTGTGTGTGTGTGTGTTGTCGGTGTGTGTGTGTGTGTGTTGTCGGTGTGTGTGTGTGTGTGTTGTCGTGTGTGTGTGTGTGTGTGTTGTCGGTGTGTGTGTGTGTGTTGTCGGTGTGTGTGTGTGTGTGTTGTCGGTGTGTGTGTGTGTGTTGTCGGTGTGTGTGTGTGTGTGTGTGTGTGTGTGTGTGTTGTGTGTGTGTGTGTGTGTGTTGTCGGTGTGTGTGTGTGTGTGTGTGTCGTGTGTGTGTGTGTGTGTGTGTCGGTGTGTGTGTGTGTGTGTTGTCGGTGTGTGTGTGTGTGTGTTGTCGTGTGTGTGTGTGTGTGTCGGTGTGTGTGTGTGTGTGTTGTCGGTGTGTGTGTGTTGTGTGTTGTCGGTGTGTGTGTGTGTGTTGTGTGTGTGTGTGTTGTGTGTGTGTGTGTGTTGTCGGTGTGTGTGTGTGTGTGTTGTCGGTGTGTGTGTGTGTGTTGTCGGTGTGTGTGTGTGTGTGTGTGTGTGTGTGTGTGTTGTCGGTGTGTGTGTGTGTGTTGTCGGTGTGTGTGTGTGTGTGTGTGTGGTGTGTGTGTGTGTGTGTGTGTTGTCGGTGTGTGTGTGTGTGTGTTGTCGGTGTGTGTGTGTGTGTGTGTGTGTGTGTGTGTGTGTGTGTGTGTGTGTCGGTGTGTGTGTGTGTGTTGTCGGTGTGTGTGTGTGTGTGTGTCGTGTGTGTGTGTGTGTGTTGTCGGTGTGTGTGTGTGTGTGTTGTCGGTGTGTGTGTGTGTGTGTGTTGTCGGTGTGTGTGTGTGTGTTGTCGGTGTGTGTGTGTGTTGTCGGTGTGTGTGTGTGTGTGTGTGTGTTGTCGGTGTGTGTGTGTGTGTGTTGTCGGTGTGTGTGTGTGTGTTGTCGGTGTGTGTGTGTGTGTGTTGTCGGTGTGTGTGTGTGTGTGTTGTCTGTGTGTGTGTGTGTGTGTGTGTGTTGTCGGTGTGTGTGTGTGTGTGTGTGTTGTCGGTGTGTGTGTGTGTGTTGTCGGTGTGTGTGTGTGTGTTGTCGGTGTGTGTGTGTGTGTTGTCGGTGTGTGTGTGTGTGTTGTCGGTGTGTGTGTGTGTGTTGTCGGTGTGTGTGTGTGTGTGTGTGTGTGTGTGTGTGTTGTCGGTGTGTGTGTGTGTGTGTTGTCGGTGTGTGTGTGTGTGTGTTGTCGGTGTGTGTGTGTGTGTGTGTGTTGTCGTGTGTGTGTGTGTGTGTGTTGTCGGTGTGTGTGTGTGTGTGTTGTCGGTGTGTGTGTGTGTGTGTGTGTGTGTGTGTGTGTGTGTGTGTGTGTATGTGTGTGTGTGTGTGTTGTCGGTGTGTGTGTGTGTGTGTGTTGTCGGTGTGTGTGTGTGTGTTGTCGGTGTGTGTGTGTGTGTGTTGTCGGTGTGTTGTCGGTGTGTGTGTGTGTGTTGTCGGTGTGTGTGTGTGTGTTGTCGGTGTGTGTGTGTGTTGTCGGTGTGTGTGTGTGTGTGTGTGTGTTGTCGGTGTGTGTGTGTGTGTGTTGTCGGTGTGTGTGTGTGTGTGTTGTCGTGTGTGTGTGTGTGTGTGTTGTCGGTGTGTGTGTGTGTGTGTTGTCGTGTGTGTGTGTGTGTGTTGTCGGTGTGTGTGTGTGTTGTGTTGTCGGTGTGTGTGTGTGTGTTGTCGGTGTGTGTGTGTGTGTTGTCGGTGTGTGTGTGTGTTGTCGGTGTGTGTGTGTGTGTTGTGTGTGTGTGTGTTGTCGGTGTGTGTGTGTGTGTGTGTTGTCGGTGTGTGTGTGTGTGTGTTGTCGGTGTGTGTGTGTGTGTGTGTCGGTGTGTGTGTGTGTGTGTGTGTGTCGTGTGTGTGTGTGTGTGTGTTGTCGGTGTGTGTGTGTGTGTGTTGTCGGTGTGTGTGTGTGTGTGTTGTCGGTGTGTGTGTGTGTGTTGTGTGTGTGTGTGTTGTTTGTGTGTGTGTGTGTTGTCGGTGTGTGTGTGTGTGTGTTGTCGGTGTGTGTGTGTGTGTGTGTGTGTGTGTGTGTGTGTGTGTGTGTGTATGTGTGTGTGTGTGTGTTGTCGGTGTGTGTGTGTGTGTGTGTTGTCGGTGTGTGTGTGTGTGTTGTCGGTGTGTGTGTGTGTGTGTTGTCGGTGTGTTGTCGGTGTGTGTGTGTGTGTTGTCGGTGTGTGTGTGTGTGTTGTCGGTATGTGTGTGTGTGTGTTGTCGGTGTGTGTGTGTGTTGTCGGTGTGTGTGTGTGTGTGTTGTCGGTGTGTGTGTGTGTGTGTTGTCGGTGTGTGTGTGTGTGTGTGTGTGTTGTCGGTGTGTGTGTGTGTGTTGTCGGTGTGTGTGTGTGTTTATGTGTTGTCGGTGTGTGTGTGTGTGTGTTGTCGGTGTGTGTGTGTGTTTATGTGTTGTCGGTGTGTGTGTGTGTGTTGTCGGTGTGTGTGTGTGTGTTGTCGGTGTGTGTGTGTGTGTTGTCGGTGTGTGTGTGTGTTGTCGGTGTGTGTGTGTGTTGTCGGTGTGTGTGTGTGTGTGTGTGTGTTGTCGGTGTGTGTGTGTGTGTTGTCGGTGTGTGTGTGTGTTGTCGGTGTGTGTGTGTGTGTGTGTGTTGTCGGTGTGTGTGTGTGTGTGTTGTCAGTGTGTGTGTGTGTGTGTTGTCGGTGTGTGTGTGTTTATGTGTTGTCGGTGTGTGTGTGTGTGTTGTCGGTGTGTGTGTGTGTGTTGTCGGTGTGTGTGTGTGTTGTCGGTGTGTGTGTGTGTGTTGTCGGTGTGTGTGTGTTGTCGGTGTGTTTGTGTGTGTGTGTTGTCGGTGTGTGTGTGTGTTGTCGGTGTGTGTGTGTGTGTGTTGTCGGTGTGTGTGTGTGTGTGTGTGTTGTCGGTGTGTGTGTGTGTGTTGTGTGTGTGTGTGTTGTTTGTGTGTGTGTGTGTTGTCGGTGTGTGTGTGTGTGTGTTGTCGGTGTGTGTGTGTGTGTGTGTGTGTGTGTGTGTGTGTGTGTGTGTGTGTGTGTGTGTGTGTGTGTGTGTTGTCGGTGTGTGTGTGTGTGTGTGTTGTCGGTGTGTGTGTGTGTGTTGTCGGTGTGTGTGTGTGTGTGTTGTCGGTGTGTTGTCGGTGTGTGTGTGTGTGTTGTCGGTGTGTGTGTGTGTGTTGTCGGTATGTGTGTGTGTGTGTTGTCGGTGTGTGTGTGTGTTGTCGGTGTGTGTGTGTGTGTGTTGTCGGTGTGTGTGTGTGTGTGTTGTCGGTGTGTGTGTGTGTGTGTGTGTTGTTGGTGTGTGTGTGTGTGTTGTCGGTGTGTGTGTGTGTGTTGTCGGTGTGTGTGTGTGTTGTCGGTGTGTGTGTGTGTGTGTTGTCGGTGTGTGTGTGTGTGTGTTGTCGGTGTGTGTGTGTGTGTGTGTGTTGTCGGTGTGTGTGTGTGTGTTGTGTGTGTGTGTGTTGTTTGTGTGTGTGTGTGTTGTCGGTGTGTGTGTGTGTGTGTTGTCGGTGTGTGTGTGTGTGTGTGTGTGTGTGTGTGTGTGTGTGTGTGTGTGTGTGTGTGTGTGTGTGTGTGTGTGTGTGTGTTGTCGGTGTGTGTGTGTGTGTGTGTTGTCGGTGTGTGTGTGTGTGTTGTCGGTGTGTGTGTGTGTGTGTTGTCGGTGTGTTGTCGGTGTGTGTGTGTGTGTTGTCGGTGTGTGTGTGTGTGTTGTCGGTATGTGTGTGTGTGTGTTGTCGGTGTGTGTGTGTGTTGTCGGTGTGTGTGTGTGTGTGTTGTCGGTGTGTGTGTGTGTGTGTGTGTTGTTGGTGTGTGTGTGTGTGTGTGTGTTGTGTGTGTGTGTGTTGTTTGTGTGTGTGTGTGTTGTCGGTGTGTGTGTGTGTGTCTGTTGTCGGTGTGTGTGTGTGTGTTGTCGGTGTGTGTGTTGTCGGTGTGTGTGTGTGTGTTGTCGGTGTGTGTGTGTGTGTGTTGTCGGTGTGTGTGTGTGTGTGTTGTGTGTGTGTGTGTTGTCGGTGTGTGTGTGTGTGTGTTGTCGGTGTGTGTGTGTGTTGTCGGTGTGTGTGTGTGTGTGTGTGTGTGTGTGTGTGTGTTGTCGTGTGTGTGTGTGTGTGTGTTGTCGGTGTGTGTGTATGTGTCTGTTGTCGGTGTGTGTGTGTGTGTTGTCGGTGTGTGTGTGTGTGTGTTGTCGGTGTGTGTGTGTGTGTTGTCGGTGTGTGTGTGTGTGTTGTCGGTGTGTGTGTGTGTGTTGTCGGTGTGTGTGTGTGTGTGTTGTCGGTGTGTGTGTGTGTTGTCGGTGTGTGTGTGTGTGTGTGTGTGTGTGTGTTGTCGGTGTGTGTGTGTGTGTGTTGTCGGTGTGTGTGTGTGTGTGTTGTCAGTGTGTGTGTGTGTGTGTGTTGTCGGTGTGTGTGTGTGTGTGTTGTCGGTGTGTGTGTGTGTGTGTTGTCTGTGTGTGTGTGTGTGTTGTCGGTGTGTGTGTGTTTATGTGTTGTCGGTGTGTGTGTGTGTGTGTTGTCGGTGTGTGTGTGTGTGTTGTCGGTGTGTGTGTGTGTGTGTTGTCGGTGTGTGTGTGTGTTGTCGGTGTGTGTGTGTGTGTGTGTGTGTGTGTGTGTGTGTTGTCGGTGTGTGTGTGTGTTGTCGGTGTGTATGTGTGTGTGTGTTGTCGGTGTGTGTGTGTGTGTGTGTGTTGTCGGTGTGTGTGTGTGTGTTGTCGGTGTGTGTGTGTGTGTGTGTGTTGTCGGTGTGTGTGTGTGTGTGTTGTCGGTGTGTGTGTGTGTTGTCGGTGTGTGTGTGTTGTTGGTGTGTGTGTGTGTGTTGTCGGTGTGTGTGTGTGTTGTGTGTGTGTGTGTTGTCGGTGTGTGTGTTGTCTGAGTGTGTGTGTGTGTGTGTTGTCGGTGTGTGTGTGTTGTCGGTGTGTGTGTGTGTGTTGTCGGTGTGTGTGTGTGTGTGTGTGTTGTCGGTGTGTGTGTGCGTGTGTTGTCGGTGTGTGTGTGTGTTGTCAGTGTGTGTGTGTGTGTGTGTTGTCGCTGTGTGTGTGTGTGTTGTCGGTGTGTGTGTGTTGTGGGTGTGTGTGTGTGTGTGTTGTCGGTGTGTGTGTGTTTGTTGCTGGTGTTTGTGTGTGTGTGTGTTGTCGGTGTGTGTGTGTGTGTTGTCGGTGTGTGTGTGTGTGTGTGTGTTGTCGGTGTGTGTGTGTGTGTGTTGTCGGTGTGTGTGTGTGTTGTCGGTGTGTGTGTGTTGTTGGTGTGTGTGTGTGTGTTGTCGGTGTGTGTGTGTGTTGTGTGTGTGTGTGTTGTCGGTGTGTGTGTTGTCTGAGTGTGTGTGTGTGTGTGTTGTCGGTGTGTGTGTGTTGTCGGTGTGTGTGTGTGTGTTGTCGGTGTGTGTGTGTGTGTGTGTGTTGTCGGTGTGTGTGTGCGTGTGTTGTCGGTGTGTGTGTGTGTTGTCAGTGTGTGTGTGTGTGTGTGTTGTCGCTGTGTGTGTGTGTGTTGTCGGTGTGTGTGTGTGTGTGTGTGTTGTTGGTGTGTGTGTGTGTGTGTTGTGTGTGTGTGTGTTGTTTGTGTGTGTGTGTGTTGTCGGTGTGTGTGTGTGTGTCTGTTGTCGGTGTGTGTGTGTGTGTTGTCGGTGTGTGTGTTGTCGGTGTGTGTGTGTGTGTTGTCGGTGTGTGTGTGTGTGTGTTGTCGGTGTGTGTGTGTGTGTGTTGTGTGTGTGTGTGTTGTCGGTGTGTGTGTGTGTGTGTTGTCGGTGTGTGTGTGTGTTGTCGGTGTGTGTGTGTGTGTGTGTGTGTGTGTGTGTGTGTTGTCGGTGTGTGTGTGTGTGTGTTGTCGGTGTGTGTGTATGTGTCTGTTGTCGGTGTGTGTGTGTGTGTTGTCGGTGTGTGTGTGTGTGTGTTGTCGGTGTGTGTGTGTGTGTTGTCGGTGTGTGTGTGTGTGTTGTCGGTGTGTGTGTGTGTGTTGTCGGTGTGTGTGTGTGTGTGTTGTCGGTGTGTGTGTGTGTTGTCGGTGTGTGTGTGTGTGTGTGTGTGTGTGTGTTGTCGGTGTGTGTGTGTGTGTGTTGTCGGTGTGTGTGTGTGTGTGTTGTCAGTGTGTGTGTGTGTGTGTGTTGTCGGTGTGTGTGTGTGTGTGTTGTCGGTGTGTGTGTGTGTGTGTTGTCTGTGTGTGTGTGTGTGTTGTCGGTGTGTGTGTGTTTATGTGTTGTCGGTGTGTGTGTGTGTGTGTTGTCGGTGTGTGTGTGTGTGTTGTCGGTGTGTGTGTGTGTGTGTTGTCGGTGTGTGTGTGTGTTGTCGGTGTGTGTGTGTGTGTGTGTGTGTGTGTGTGTGTTGTCGGTGTGTGTGTGTGTTGTCGGTGTGTATGTGTGTGTGTGTTGTCGGTGTGTGTGTGTGTGTGTGTTGTCGGTGTGTGTGTGTGTGTTGTCGGTGTGTGTGTGTGTGTGTGTGTTGTCGGTGTGTGTGTGTGTGTGTTGTCGGTGTGTGTGTGTGTTGTCGGTGTGTGTGTGTTGTTGGTGTGTGTGTGTGTGTTGTCGGTGTGTGTGTGTGTTGTGTGTGTGTGTGTTGTCGGTGTGTGTGTTGTCTGAGTGTGTGTGTGTGTGTGTTGTCGGTGTGTGTGTGTTGTCGGTGTGTGTGTGTGTGTTGTCGGTGTGTGTGTGTGTGTGTGTGTGTTGTCGGTGTGTGTGTGCGTGTGTTGTCGGTGTGTGTGTGTGTTGTCAGTGTGTGTGTGTGTGTGTGTGTTGTCGCTGTGTGTGTGTGTGTTGTCGGTGTGTGTGTGTTGTGGGTGTGTGTGTGTGTGTGTTGTCGGTGTGTGTGTGTTTGTTGCTGGTGTTTGTGTGTGTGTGTGTTGTCGATGTGTGTGTGTGTGTGTTGTCGGTGTGTGTGTGTGTGTGTGTCTGTGTGTGTGTCTGTGTGTGTGTGTGTTGTCGGTGTGTGTGTGTGTGTGTGTTGTCGGTGTGTGTGTGTGTGTTGTGTGTGTGTGTGTGTGTTGTCGGTGTGTGTGTGTTGTCGGTGTGTGTGTGTGTTGTCGGTGTGTGTGTGTGTGTGTTGTCGGTGTGTGTGTGTGTGTGTTGTCGGTGTGTGTGTGTGTGTGTGTGTTGTTGGTGTGTGTGTGTGTGTGTTGTGTGTGTGTGTGTTGTTTGTGTGTGTGTGTGTGTGTGTGTGTGTGTGTGTGTGTGTGTGTGTGTGTTGTCGGTGTGTGTGTGTGTGTGTGTGTTGTCGGTGTGTGTGTGTGTGTTGCCGGTGTGTGTGTGTGTGTTGTCGGTGTGTGTGTGTGTTGTTGGTGTGTGTGTGTGTTGTCGGTGTGTGTGTGTGTTGTCGGTGTGTGTGTGTGTGTGTGTGTGTGTGTGTTGTCGGTGTGTGTGTGTGTGTGTTGTCGGTGTGTGTGTGTGTGTGTTGTCAGTGTGTGTGTGTGTGTGTGTTGTCGGTGTGTGTGTGTGTGTGTTGTCGGTGTGTGTGTGTGTGTGTTGTCTGTGTGTGTGTGTTGTCGGTGTGTGTGTGTGTGTGTTGTCGGTGTGTGTGTGTGTGTGTGTGTTGTCGGTGTGTGTGTGTGTGTTGTGTGTGTGTGTGTTGTTTGTGTGTGTGTGTGTTGTCGGTGTGTGTGTGTGTGTGTTGTCGGTGTGTGTGTGTGTGTTGTCGGTGTGTGTGTGTTGTCGGTGTGTGTGTGTGTTGTCGGTGTGTGTGTGTTGTCGGTGTGTGTGTGTGTGTGTTGTCGGTGTGTGTGTGTGTGTGTGTTGTCGGTGTGTGTGTGTGTGTTGTGTGTGTGTGTGTTGTTTGTGTGTGTGTGTTGTCGGTGTGTGTGTGTGTGTGTTGTCGGTGTGTGTGTGTGTGTGTGTGTGTGTGTGTGTGTGTGTGTGTGTGTATGTGTGTGTGTGTGTGTTGTCGGTGTGTGTGTGTGTGTGTGTTGTCGGTGTGTGTGTGTGTGTGTGTTGTCGGTGTGTGTGTGTGTGTGTTGTCGGTGTGTTGTCGGTGTGTGTGTGTGTGTTGTCGGTGTGTGTGTGTGTGTTGTCGGTATGTGTGTGTGTGTGTTGTCGGTGTGTGTGTGTGTTGTCGGTGTGTGTGTGTGTGTGTTGTCAGTGTGTGTGTGTGTGTGTGTTGTCGGTGTGTGTGTGTGTGTGTTGTCGGTGTGTGTGTGTGTGTGTTGTCTGTGTGTGTGTGTTGTCGGTGTGTGTGTGTGTGTGTTGTCGGTGTGTGTGTGTGTGTGTGTGTTGTCGGTGTGTGTGTGTGTGTGTTGTGTGTGTGTGTGTTGTTTGTGTGTGTGTGTGTTGTCGGTGTGTGTGTGTGTGTGTTGTCGGTGTGTGTGTGTGTGTTGTCGGTGTGTGTGTGTTGTCGGTGTGTGTGTGTGTTGTCGGTGTGTGTGTGTTGTCGGTGTGTGTGTGTGTGTGTTGTCGGTGTGTGTGTGTGTGTGTGTTGTCGGTGTGTGTGTGTGTGTTGTGTGTGTGTGTGTTGTTTGTGTGTGTGTGTTGTCGGTGTGTGTGTGTGTGTGTTGTCGGTGTGTGTGTGTGTGTGTGTGGTGTGTGTGTGTGTGTGTGTGTGTGTGTATGTGTGTGTGTGTGTGTTGTCGGTGTGTGTGTGTGTGTGTGTTGTCGGTGTGTGTGTGTGTGTGTTGTCGGTGTGTGTGTGTGTGTGTTGTCGGTGTGTTGTCGGTGTGTGTGTGTGTGTTGTCGGTGTGTGTGTGTGTGTTGTCGGTATGTGTGTGTGTGTGTTGTCGGTGTGTGTGTGTGTTGTCGGTGTGTGTGTGTGTGTGTTGTCGGTGTGTGTGTGTGTGTGTTGTCGGTGTGTGTGTGTGTGTGTGTGTTGTCGGTGTGTGTGTGTGTGTTGTCGGTGTGTGTGTGTGTTTATGTGTTGTCGGTGTGTGTGTGTGTGTGTTGTCGGTGTGTGTGTGTGTTTATGTGTTGTCGGTGTGTGTGTGTGTGTTGTCGGTGTGTGTGTGTGTGTTGTCGGTGTGTGTGTGTGTGTTGTCGGTGTGTGTGTGTGTTGTCGGTGTGTGTGTGTGTTGTCGGTGTGTGTGTGTGTGTGTGTGTGTTGTCGGTGTGTGTGTGTGTGTTGTCGGTGTGTGTGTGTGTTGTCGGTGTGTGTGTGTGTGTGTGTGTTGTCGGTGTGTGTGTGTGTGTGTTGTCAGTGTGTGTGTGTGTGTGTTGTCGGTGTGTGTGTGTTTATGTGTTGTCGGTGTGTGTGTGTGTGTTGTCGGTGTGTGTGTGTGTGTTGTCGGTGTGTGTGTGTGTTGTCGGTGTGTGTGTGTGTGTTGTCGGTGTGTGTGTGTTGTCGGTGTGTGTGTGTGTGTGTGTTGTCGGTGTGTGTGTGTGTGTGTTGTCGGTGTGTGTGTGTGTGTGTTGTCGGTGTGTGTGTGTGTGTGTGTGTTGTCGATGTGTGTGTATGTGTCTGTTGTCGGTGTGTGTGTGTGTGTTGTCGGTGTGTGTGTGTGTGTGTTGTCGGTGTGTGTGTGTGTGTTGTCGGTGTGTGTGTGTGTGTTGTCGGTGTGTGTGTGTGTGTTGTCGGTGTGTGTGTGTGTGTGTGTTGTCGGTGTGTGTGTGTGTTGTCGGTGTGTGTGTGTGTGTGTGTGTGTGTGTGTTGTCGGTGTGTGTGTGTGTGTGTTGTCGGTGTGTGTGTGTGTGTGTTGTCAGTGTGTGTGTGTGTGTGTGTTGTCGGTGTGTGTGTGTGTGTGTTGTCGGTGTGTGTGTGTGTGTGTTGTCTGTGTGTGTGTGTTGTCGGTGTGTGTGTGTGTGTGTTGTCGGTGTGTGTGTGTGTGTGTGTGTTGTCGGTGTGTGTGTGTGTGTTGTGTGTGTGTGTGTTGTTTGTGTGTGTGTGTGTTGTCGGTGTGTGTGTGTGTGTGTTGTCGGTGTGTGTGTGTGTGTTGTCGGTGTGTGTGTGTTGTCGGGTGTGTGTGTGTTGTCGGTGTGTGTGTGTTGTCGGTGTGTGTGTGTGTGTGTTGTCGGTGTGTGTGTGTGTGTGTTGTCGGTGTGTGTGTGTGTGTTGTGTGTGTGTGTGTTGTTTGTGTGTGTGTGTGTTGTCGGTGTGTGTGTGTGTGTGTTGTCGGTGTGTGTGTGTGTGTGTGTGTGTGTGTGTGTGTGTGTGTGTGATGTGTGTGTGTGTGTGTTGTCGGTGTGTGTGTGTGTGTGTGTTGTCGGTGTGTGTGTGTGTGTTGTCGGTGTGTGTGTGTGTGTGTTGTCGGTGTGTTGTCGGTGTGTGTGTGTGTGTTGTCGGTGTGTGTGTGTGTGTTGTCGGTATGTGTGTGTGTGTGTTGTCGGTGTGTGTGTGTGTTGTCGGTGTGTGTGTGTGTGTGTTGTCGGTGTGTGTGTGTGTGTGTTGTCGGTGTGTGTGTGTGTGTGTGTGTGTTGTCGGTGTGTGTGTGTGTGTTGTCGGTGTGTGTGTGTGTTTATGTGTTGTCGGTGTGTGTGTGTGTGTGTTGTCGGTGTGTGTGTGTGTTTATGTGTTGTCGGTGTGTGTGTGTGTGTTGTCGGTGTGTGTGTGTGTGTTGTCGGTGTGTGTGTGTGTGTTGTCGGTGTGTGTGTGTGTTGTCGGTGTGTGTGTGTGTTGTCGGTGTGTGTGTGTGTGTGTGTGTGTTGTCGGTGTGTGTGTGTGTGTTGTCGGTGTGTGTGTGTGTTGTCGGTGTGTGTGTGTGTGTGTGTGTTGTCGGTGTGTGTGTGTGTGTGTTGTCAGTGTGTGTGTGTGTGTGTTGTCGGTGTGTGTGTGTTTATGTGTTGTCGGTGTGTGTGTGTGTGTTGTCGGTGTGTGTGTGTGTGTTGTCGGTGTGTGTGTGTGTTGTCGGTGTGTGTGTGTGTGTTGTCGGTGTGTGTGTGTTGTCGGTGTGTGTGTGTGTGTGTGTTGTCGGTGTGTGTGTGTGTTGTCGGTGTGTGTGTGTGTGTGTTGTCGGTGTGTGTGTGTGTGTGTGTGTTGTCGGTGTGTGTGTGTGTGTTGTGTGTGTGTGTGTTGTTTGTGTGTGTGTGTGTTGTCGGTGTGTGTGTGTGTGTGTTGTCGGTGTGTGTGTGTGTGTGTGTGGTGTGTGTGTGTGTGTGTGTGTGTGTGTGTGTGTGTGTGTGTGTTGTCGGTGTGTGTGTGTGTGTGTGTTGTCGGTGTGTGTGTGTGTGTTGTCGGTGTGTGTGTGTGTGTGTTGTCGGTGTGTTGTCGGTGTGTGTGTGTGTGTTGTCGGTGTGTGTGTGTGTGTTGTCGGTATGTGTGTGTGTGTGTTGTCGGTGTGTGTGTGTGTTGTCGGTGTGTGTGTGTGTGTGTTGTCGGTGTGTGTGTGTGTGTGTTGTCGGTGTGTGTGTGTGTGTGTGTGTTGTTGGTGTGTGTGTGTGTGTTGTCGGTGTGTGTGTGTGTGTTGTCGGTGTGTGTGTGTGTTGTCGGTGTGTGTGTGTGTGTGTTGTCGGTGTGTGTGTGTGTGTGTTGTCGGTGTGTGTGTGTGTGTGTGTGTTGTCGGTGTGTGTGTGTGTGTTGTGTGTGTGTGTGTTGTTTGTGTGTGTGTGTGTTGTCGGTGTGTGTGTGTGTGTGTTGTCGGTGTGTGTGTGGTGTGTGTGTGTGTGTGTGTGTGTGTGTGTGTGTGTGTGTGTGTGTGTGTGTGTGTGTGTGTTGTCGGTGTGTGTGTGTGTGTGTGTTGTCGGTGTGTGTGTGTGTGTTGTCGGTGTGTGTGTGTGTGTGTTGTCGGTGTGTTGTCGGTGTGTGTGTGTGTGTTGTCGGTGTGTGTGTGTGTGTTGTCGGTATGTGTGTGTGTGTGTTGTCGGTGTGTGTGTGTGTTGTCGGTGTGTGTGTGTGTGTGTTGTCGGTGTGTGTGTGTGTGTGTGTGTTGTTGGTGTGTGTGTGTGTGTGTGTGTTGTGTGTGTGTGTGTTGTTTGTGTGTGTGTGTGTTGTCGGTGTGTGTGTGTGTGTCTGTTGTCGGTGTGTGTGTGTGTGTTGTCGGTGTGTGTGTTGTCGGTGTGTGTGTGTGTGTTGTCGGTGTGTGTGTGTGTGTGTTGTCGGTGTGTGTGTGTGTGTGTTGTGTGTGTGTGTGTTGTCGGTGTGTGTGTGTGTGTGTTGTCGGTGTGTGTGTGTGTTGTCGGTGTGTGTGTGTGTGTGTGTGTGTGTGTGTGTGTGTTGTCGGTGTGTGTGTGTGTGTGTTGTCGGTGTGTGTGTATGTGTCTGTTGTCGGTGTGTGTGTGTGTGTTGTCGGTGTGTGTGTGTGTGTGTTGTCGGTGTGTGTGTGTGTGTTGTCGGTGTGTGTGTGTGTGTTGTCGGTGTGTGTGTGTGTGTTGTCGGTGTGTGTGTGTGTGTGTTGTCGGTGTGTGTGTGTGTTGTCGTGTGTGTGTGTGTGTGTGTGTGTGTGTGTTGTCGGTGTGTGTGTGTGTGTGTTGTCGGTGTGTGTGTGTGTGTGTTGTCAGTGTGTGTGTGTGTGTGTGTTGTCGGTGTGTGTGTGTGTGTGTTGTCGGTGTGTGTGTGTGTGTGTTGTCTGTGTGTGTGTGTGTGTTGTCGGTGTGTGTGTGTTTATGTGTTGTCGGTGTGTGTGTGTGTGTGTTGTCGGTGTGTGTGTGTGTGTTGTCGGTGTGTGTGTGTGTGTGTTGTCGGTGTGTGTGTGTGTTGTCGGTGTGTGTGTGTGTGTGTGTGTGTGTGTGTGTGTGTCGGTGTGTGTGTGTGTTGTCGGTGTGTATGTGTGTGTGTGTTGTCGGTGTGTGTGTGTGTGTGTGTGTTGTCGGTGTGTGTGTGTGTGTTGTCGGTGTGTGTGTGTGTGTGTGTGTTGTCGGTGTGTGTGTGTGTGTGTTGTCGGTGTGTGTGTGTGTTGTCGGTGTGTGTGTGTTGTTGGTGTGTGTGTGTGTGTTGTCGGTGTGTGTGTGTGTTGTGTGTGTGTGTGTTGTCGGTGTGTGTGTTGTCTGAGTGTGTGTGTGTGTGTGTTGTCGGTGTGTGTGTGTTGTCGGTGTGTGTGTGTGTGTTGTCGGTGTGTGTGTGTGTGTGTGTGTTGTCGGTGTGTGTGTGCGTGTGTTGTCGGTGTGTGTGTGTGTTGTCAGTGTGTGTGTGTGTGTGTGTTGTCGCTGTGTGTGTGTGTGTTGTCGGTGTGTGTGTGTTGTGGGTGTGTGTGTGTGTGTGTTGTCGGTGTGTGTGTGTTTGTTGCTGGTGTTTGTGTGTGTGTGTGTTGTCGGTGTGTGTGTGTGTGTTGTCGGTGTGTGTGTGTGTGTGTGTGTTGTCGGTGTGTGTGTGTGTGTGTTGTCGGTGTGTGTGTGTGTTGTCGGTGTGTGTGTGTTGTTGGTGTGTGTGTGTGTGTTGTCGGTGTGTGTGTGTGTTGTGTGTGTGTGTGTTGTCGGTGTGTGTGTTGTCTGAGTGTGTGTGTGTGTGTGTTGTCGGTGTGTGTGTGTTGTCGGTGTGTGTGTGTGTGTTGTCGGTGTGTGTGTGTGTGTGTGTGTTGTCGGTGTGTGTGTGCGTGTGTTGTCGGTGTGTGTGTGTGTTGTCAGTGTGTGTGTGTGTGTGTGTTGTCGCTGTGTGTGTGTGTGTTGTCGGTGTGTGTGTGTGTGTGTGTGTTGTTGGTGTGTGTGTGTGTGTGTTGTGTGTGTGTGTGTTGTTTGTGTGTGTGTGTGTTGTCGGTGTGTGTGTGTGTGTCTGTTGTCGGTGTGTGTGTGTGTGTTGTCGGTGTGTGTGTTGTCGGTGTGTGTGTGTGTGTTGTCGGTGTGTGTGTGTGTGTGTTGTCGGTGTGTGTGTGTGTGTGTTGTGTGTGTGTGTGTTGTCGGTGTGTGTGTGTGTGTGTTGTCGGTGTGTGTGTGTGTTGTCGGTGTGTGTGTGTGTGTGTGTGTGTGTGTGTGTGTGTTGTCGGTGTGTGTGTGTGTGTGTTGTCGGTGTGTGTGTATGTGTCTGTTGTCGGTGTGTGTGTGTGTGTTGTCGGTGTGTGTGTGTGTGTGTTGTCGGTGTGTGTGTGTGTGTTGTCGGTGTGTGTGTGTGTGTTGTCGGTGTGTGTGTGTGTGTTGTCGGTGTGTGTGTGTGTGTGTTGTCGGTGTGTGTGTGTGTTGTCGGTGTGTGTGTGTGTGTGTGTGTGTGTGTGTTGTCGGTGTGTGTGTGTGTGTGTTGTCGGTGTGTGTGTGTGTGTGTTGTCAGTGTGTGTGTGTGTGTGTGTTGTCGGTGTGTGTGTGTGTGTGTTGTCGGTGTGTGTGTGTGTGTGTTGTCTGTGTGTGTGTGTGTGTTGTCGGTGTGTGTGTGTTTATGTGTTGTCGGTGTGTGTGTGTGTGTGTTGTCGGTGTGTGTGTGTGTGTTGTCGGTGTGTGTGTGTGTGTGTTGTCGGTGTGTGTGTGTGTTGTCGGTGTGTGTGTGTGTGTGTGTGTGTGTGTGTGTGTTGTCGGTGTGTGTGTGTGTTGTCGGTGTGTATGTGTGTGTGTGTTGTCGGTGTGTGTGTGTGTGTGTGTGTTGTCGGTGTGTGTGTGTGTGTTGTCGGTGTGTGTGTGTGTGTGTGTGTTGTCGGTGTGTGTGTGTGTGTGTTGTCGGTGTGTGTGTGTGTTGTCGGTGTGTGTGTGTTGTTGGTGTGTGTGTGTGTGTTGTCGGTGTGTGTGTGTGTTGTGTGTGTGTGTGTTGTCGGTGTGTGTGTTGTCTGAGTGTGTGTGTGTGTGTGTTGTCGGTGTGTGTGTGTTGTCGGTGTGTGTGTGTGTGTTGTCGGTGTGTGTGTGTGTGTGTGTGTGTTGTCGGTGTGTGTGTGCGTGTGTTGTCGGTGTGTGTGTGTGTTGTCAGTGTGTGTGTGTGTGTGTGTTGTCGCTGTGTGTGTGTGTGTTGTCGGTGTGTGTGTGTTGTGGGTGTGTGTGTGTGTGTGTTGTCGGTGTGTGTGTGTTTGTTGCTGGTGTTTGTGTGTGTGTGTGTTGTCGATGTGTGTGTGTGTGTGTTGTCGGTGTGTGTGTGTGTGTGTGTCTGTGTGTGTGTCTGTGTGTGTGTGTGTTGTCGGTGTGTGTGTGTGTGTGTGTTGTCGGTGTGTGTGTGTGTGTTGTGTGTGTGTGTGTGTGTGTTGTCGGTGTGTGTGTGTTGTCGGTGTGTGTGTGTGTTGTCGGTGTGTGTGTGTGTGTGTTGTCGGTGTGTGTGTGTGTGTGTTGTCGGTGTGTGTGTGTGTGTGTGTGTTGTTGGTGTGTGTGTGTGTGTGTTGTGTGTGTGTGTGTTGTTGTGTGTGTGTGTGTGTGTGTGTGTGTGTGTGTGTGTGTGTGTGTGTGTGTTGTCGGTGTGTGTGTGTGTGTGTGTGTTGTCGGTGTGTGTGTGTGTGTTGCCGGTGTGTGTGTGTGTGTTGTCGGTGTGTGTGTGTGTTGTTGGTGTGTGTGTTGTCGGTGTGTGTGTTGTCTGAGTGTGTGTGTGTGTGTGTTGTCGGTGTGTGTGTGTTGTCGGTGTGTGTGTGTGTGTTGTCGGTGTGTGTGTGTGTGTGTGTTGTCGGTGTGTGTGTGTGTGTGTTGTCGGTGTGTGTGTGTGTTGTCAGTGTGTGTGTGTGTGTGTGTTGTCGCTGTGTGTGTGTGTGTTGTCGGTGTGTGTGTGTTGTGGTGTGTGTGTGTGTGTGTGTTGTCGGTGTGTGTGTGTTTGTTGCTGGTGTTGTGTGTGTGTGTGTGTTGTCGGTGTGTGTGTGTGTGTTGTCGGTGTGTGTGTGTGTGTGTGTGTTGTCGGTGTGTGTGTGTGTGTGTTGTCGGTGTGTGTGTGTGTTGTCGGTGTGTGTGTGTTGTTGGTGTGTGTGTGTGTGTTGTCGGTGTGTGTGTGTGTGTGTGTGTGTGTGTGTTGTCGGTGTGTGTGTTGTCTGGTGTGTGTGTGTGTGTGTTGTCGGTGTGTGTGTGTTGTCGGTGTGTGTGTGTGTGTTGTCGGTGTGTGTGTGTGTGTGTGTGTTGTCGGTGTGTGTGTGTGTGTGTTGTCGGTGTGTGTGTGTGTTGTCTGTGTGTGTGTGTGTGTGTGTTGTCGGTGTGTGTGTGTGTGTTGTCGGTGTGTGTGTGTGTGTGTGTGTTGTTGGTGTGTGTGTGTGTGTGTTGTGTGTGTGTGTGTTGTTTGTGTGTGTGTGTGTTGTCGGTGTGTGTGTGTGTGTCTGTTGTCGGTGTGTGTGTGTGTGTTGTCGGTGTGTGTGTTGTCGGTGTGTGTGTGTGTGTTGTCGGTGTGTGTGTGTGTGTGTTGTCGGTGTGTGTGTGTGTGTGTTGTGTGTGTGTGTGTTGTCGTTGTGTGTGTGTGTGTGTTGTCGGTGTGTGTGTGTGTTGTCGGTGTGTGTGTGTGTGTGTGTGTGTGTGTGTGTGTTGTCGGTGTGTGTGTGTGTGTGTTGTCGGTGTGTGTGTATGTGTCTGTTGTCGGTGTGTGTGTGTGTGTTGTCGGTGTGTGTGTGTGTGTGTTGTCGGTGTGTGTGTGTGTGTTGTCGGTGTGTGTGTGTGTGTTGTCGGTGTGTGTGTGTGTGTTGTCGGTGTGTGTGTGTGTGTGTTGTCGGTGTGTGTGTGTGTTGTCGGTGTGTGTGTGTGTGTGTGTGTGTGTGTGTTGTCGGTGTGTGTGTGTGTGTGTTGTCGGTGTGTGTGTGTGTGTGTTGTCAGTGTGTGTGTGTGTGTGTGTTGTCGGTGTGTGTGTGTGTGTGTTGTCGGTGTGTGTGTGTGTGTGTTGTCTGTGTGTGTGTGTGTGTTGTCGGTGTGTGTGTGTTTATGTGTTGTCGGTGTGTGTGTGTGTGTGTTGTCGGTGTGTGTGTGTGTGTTGTCGGTGTGTGTGTGTGTGTGTTGTCGGTGTGTGTGTGTGTTGTCGGTGTGTGTGTGTGTGTGTGTGTGTGTGTGTGTGTGTGTCGGTGTGTGTGTGTGTTGTCGGTGTGTATGTGTGTGTGTGTTGTCGGTGTGTGTGTGTGTGTGTGTGTTGTCGGTGTGTGTGTGTGTGTTGTCGGTGTGTGTGTGTGTGTGTGTGTTGTCGGTGTGTGTGTGTGTGTGTTGTCGGTGTGTGTGTGTGTTGTCGGTGTGTGTGTGTTGTTGGTGTGTGTGTGTGTGTTGTCGGTGTGTGTGTGTGTTGTGTGTGTGTGTGTTGTCGGTGTGTGTGTTGTCTGAGTGTGTGTGTGTGTGTGTTGTCGGTGTGTGTGTGTTGTCGGTGTGTGTGTGTGTGTTGTCGGTGTGTGTGTGTGTGTGTGTGTGTTGTCGGTGTGTGTGTGCGTGTGTTGTCGGTGTGTGTGTGTGTTGTCAGTGTGTGTGTGTGTGTGTGTTGTCGCTGTGTGTGTGTGTGTTGTCGGTGTGTGTGTGTTGTGGGTGTGTGTGTGTGTGTGTTGTCGGTGTGTGTGTGTTTGTTGCTGGTGTTTGTGTGTGTGTGTGTTGTCGATGTGTGTGTGTGTGTGTTGTCGGTGTGTGTGTGTGTGTGTGTCTGTGTGTGTGTCTGTGTGTGTGTGTGTTGTCGGTGTGTGTGTGTGTGTGTGTTGTCGGTGTGTGTGTGTGTGTTGTGTGTGTGTGTGTGTGTTGTCGGTGTGTGTGTGTTGTCGGTGTGTGTGTGTGTTGTCGGTGTGTGTGTGTGTGTGTTGTCGGTGTGTGTGTGTGTGTGTTGTCGGTGTGTGTGTGTGTGTGTGTGTTGTTGGTGTGTGTGTGTGTGTGTTGTGTGTGTGTGTGTTGTTTGTGTGTGTGTGTGTGTGTGTGTGTGTGTGTGTGTGTGTGAGTGTGTGTTGTCGGTGTGTGTGTGTGTGTGTGTGTTGTCGGTGTGTGTGTGTGTGTTGCCGGTGTGTGTGTGTGTGTTGTCGGTGTGTGTGTGTGTTGTTGGTGTGTGTGTGTGTTGTCGGTGTGTGTGTGTGTTGTCGGTGTGTGTGTGTGTGTGTGTGTGTGTGTGTTGTCGGTGTGTGTGTGTGTGTGTTGTCGGTGTGTGTGTGTGTGTGTTGTCAGTGTGTGTGTGTGTGTGTGTTGTCGGTGTGTGTGTGTGTGTGTTGTCGGTGTGTGTGTGTGTGTGTTGTCTGTGTGTGTGTGTTGTCGGTGTGTGTGTGTGTGTGTTGTCGGTGTGTGTGTGTGTGTGTGTGTTGTCGGTGTGTGTGTGTGTGTTGTGTGTGTGTGTGTGTGTTTGTGTGTGTGTGTGTTGTCGGTGTGTGTGTGTGTGTGTTGTCGGTGTGTGTGTGTGTGTTGTCGGTGTGTGTGTGTTGTCGGTGTGTGTGTGTGTTGTCGGTGTGTGTGTGTTGTCGGTGTGTGTGTGTGTGTGTTGTCGGTGTGTGTGTGTGTGTGTGTTGTCGGTGTGTGTGTGTGTGTTGTGTGTGTGTGTGTTGTTTGTGTGTGTGTGTTGTCGGTGTGTGTGTGTGTGTGTTGTCGGTGTGTGTGTGTGTGTGTGTGTGTGTGTGTGTGTGTGTGTGTGTGTATGTGTGTGTGTGTGTGTTGTCGTGTGTGTGTGTGTGTGTGTGTGTGTGTCGGTGTGTGTGTGTGTGTGTTGTCGGTGTGTTGTCGGTGTGTGTGTGTGTGTTGTCGGTGTGTGTGTGTGTGTTGTCGGTATGTGTGTGTGTGTGTTGTCGGTGTGTGTGTGTGTTGTCGGTGTGTGTGTGTGTGTGTTGTCGGTGTGTGTGTGTGTGTGTGTTGTCGGTGTGTGTGTGTGTGTGTGTGTTGTCGGTGTGTGTGTGTGTGTTGTCGGTGTGTGTGTGTGTTTATGTGTTGTCGGTGTGTGTGTGTGTGTGTTGTCGGTGTGTGTGTGTGTTTATGTGTTGTCGGTGTGTGTGTGTGTGTTGTCGGTGTGTGTGTGTGTGTTGTCGGTGTGTGTGTGTGTGTTGTCGGTGTGTGTGTGTGTTGTCGGTGTGTGTGTGTGTTGTCGGTGTGTGTGTGTGTGTGTGTGTGTTGTCGGTGTGTGTGTGTGTGTTGTCGGTGTGTGTGTGTGTTGTCGGTGTGTGTGTGTGTGTGTGTTGTCGGTGTGTGTGTGTGTGTGTTGTCAGTGTGTGTGTGTGTGTGTTGTCGGTGTGTGTGTGTTTATGTGTTGTCGGTGTGTGTGTGTGTGTTGTCGGTGTGTGTGTGTGTGTTGTCGGTGTGTGTGTGTGTTGTCGGTGTGTGTGTGTGTGTTGTCGGTGTGTGTGTGTTGTCGGTGTGTGTGTGTGTGTGTGTTGTCGGTGTGTGTGTGTGTGTGTTGTCGGTGTGTGTGTGTGTGTGTTGTCGGTGTGTGTGTGTGTGTGTGTGTTGTCGATGTGTGTGTATGTGTCTGTTGTCGGTGTGTGTGTGTGTGTTGTCGGTGTGTGTGTGTGTGTGTTGTCGGTGTGTGTGTGTGTGTTGTCGGTGTGTGTGTGTGTGTTGTCGGTGTGTGTGTGTGTGTTGTCGGTGTGTGTGTGTGTGTGTTGTCGGTGTGTGTGTGTGTTGTCGGTGTGTGTGTGTGTGTGTGTGTTGTCGATGTGTGTGTATGTGTCTGTTGTCGGTGTGTGTGTGTGTGTTGTCGGTGTGTGTGTGTGTGTGTTGTCAGTGTGTGTGTGTGTGTGTGTTGTCGGTGTGTGTGTGTGTGTGTTGTCGGTGTGTGTGTGTGTGTGTTGTCTGTGTGTGTGTGTTGTCGGTGTGTGTGTGTGTGTGTTGTCGGTGTGTGTGTGTGTGTGTGTGTTGTCGGTGTGTGTGTGTGTGTTGTGTGTGTGTGTGTTGTTTGTGTGTGTGTGTGTTGTCGGTGTGTGTGTGTGTGTGTTGTCGGTGTGTGTGTGTGTGTTGTCGGTGTGTGTGTGTTGTCGGTGTGTGTGTGTGTTGTCGGTGTGTGTGTGTTGTCGGTGTGTGTGTGTGTGTGTTGTCGGTGTGTGTGTGTGTGTGTTGTCGGTGTGTGTGTGTGTGTTGTGTGTGTGTGTGTTGTTTGTGTGTGTGTGTGTTGTCGGTGTGTGTGTGTGTGTGTTGTCGGTGTGTGTGTGTGTGTGTGTGTGTGTGTGTGTGTGTGTGTATGTGTGTGTGTGTGTGTTGTCGGTGTGTGTGTGTGTGTGTGTTGTCGGTGTGTGTGTGTGTGTTGTCGGTGTGTGTGTGTGTGTGTTGTCGGTGTGTTGTCGGTGTGTGTGTGTGTGTTGTCGGTGTGTGTGTGTGTGTTGTCGGTATGTGTGTGTGTGTGTGTTGTCGGTGTGTGTGTGTGTTGTCGGTGTGTGTGTGTGTGTGTTGTCGGTGTGTGTGTGTGTGTGTTGTCGGTGTGTGTGTGTGTGTGTGTGTGTTGTCGGTGTGTGTGTGTGTGTTGTCGGTGTGTGTGTGTGTTTATGTGTTATCGGTGTGTGTGTGTGTGTGTTGTCGGTGTGTGTGTGTGTTTATGTGTTGTCGGTGTGTGTGTGTGTGTTGTCGGTGTGTGTGTGTGTGTTGTCGGTGTGTGTGTGTGTGTTGTCGGTGTGTGTGTGTGTTGTCGGTGTGTGTGTGTGTGTGTCGGTGTGTGTGTGTGTGTGTGTGTGTTGTCGGTGTGTGTGTGTGTGTTGTCGGTGTGTGTGTGTGTTGTCGGTGTGTGTGTGTGTGTGTTGTCTTTGTGTGTGTGTGTGTGTTGTCAGTGTGTGTGTGTGTGTGTTGTCGGTGTGTGTGTGTTTATGTGTTGTCGGTGTGTGTGTGTGTGTTGTCGGTGTGTGTGTGTGTGTTGTCGGTGTGTGTGTGTGTTGTCGGTGTGTGTGTGTGTGTTGTCGGTGTGTGTGTGTTGTCGGTGTGTGTGTGTGTGTGTGTTGTCGGTGTGTGTGTGTGTTGTCGGTGTGTGTGTGTGTGTTTTGTCGGTGTGTGTGTGTGTGTGTGTGTTGTCGGTGTGTGTGTGTGTGTTGTGTGTGTGTGTGTTGTTTGTGTGTGTGTGTGTTGTCGGTGTGTGTGTGTGTGTGTTGTCGGTGTGTGTGTGTGTGTGTGTGTGTGTGTGTGTGTGTGTGTGTGTGTGTGTGTGTGTGTGTGTGTGTGTGTGTGTGTGTGTGTGTGTGTTGTCGGTGTGTGTGTGTGTGTTGTCGGTGTGTGTGTGTGTGTTGTCGGTGTGTGTGTGTGTGTGTGTTGTCGGTGTGTTGTCGGTGTGTGTGTGTGTGTTGTCGGTGTGTGTGTGTGTGTGTTGTCGGTATGTGTGTGTGTGTGTTGTCGGTGTGTGTGTGTGTTGTCGGTGTGTGTGTGTGTGTGTTGTCGGTGTGTGTGTGTGTGTGTTGTCGGTGTGTGTGTGTGTGTGTGTGTTGTTGGTGTGTGTGTGTGTGTTGTCGGTGTGTGTGTGTGTGTTGTCGGTGTGTGTGTGTGTGTGTGTTGTCGGTGTGTGTGTGTGTGTGTTGTCGGTGTGTGTGTGTGTGTTGTCGGTGTGTGTGTGTGTGTGTGTGTTGTCGGTGTGTGTGTGTGTGTTGTGTGTGTGTGTGTTGTTTGTGTGTGTGTGTGTTGTCGGTGTGTGTGTGTGTGTGTTGTCGGTGTGTGTGTGTGTGTGTGTGTGTGTGTGTGTGTGTGTGTGTGTGTGTGTGTGTGTGTGTGTGTGTGTGTTGTCGGTGTGTGTGTGTGTGTGTGTTGTCGGTGTGTGTGTGTGTGTTGTCGGTGTGTGTGTGTGTGTGTTGTCGGTGTGTTGTCGGTGTGTGTGTGTGTGTTGTCGGTGTGTGTGTGTGTGTTGTCGGTATGTGTGTGTGTGTGTTGTCGGTGTGTGTGTGTGTTGTCGGTGTGTGTGTGTGTGTGTTGTCGGTGTGTGTGTGTGTGTGTTGTCGGTGTGTGTGTGTGTGTGTGTGTTGTTGGTGTGTGTGTGTGTGTGTTGTGTGTGTGTGTGTTGTTTGTGTGTGTGTGTGTTGTCGGTGTGTGTGTGTGTGTCTGTTGTCGGTGTGTGTGTGTGTGTTGTCGGTGTGTGTGTTGTCGGTGTGTGTGTGTGTGTTGTCGGTGTGTGTGTGTGTGTGTTGTCGGTGTGTGTGTGTGTGTGTTGTGTGTGTGTGTGTTGTCGGTGTGTGTGTGTGTTGTCGGTGTGTGTGTGTGTTGTCGGTGTGTGTGTGTGTGTGTGTGTGTGTGTGTGTTGTCGGTGTGTGTGTGTGTGTGTTGTCGGTGTGTGTGTATGTGTCTGTTGTCGGTGTGTGTGTGTGTGTTGTCGGTGTGTGTGTGTGTGTGTTGTCGGTGTGTGTGTGTGTGTTGTCGGTGTGTGTGTGTGTGTTGTCGGTGTGTGTGTGTGTGTTGTCGGTGTGTGTGTGTGTGTGTTGTCGGTGTGTGTGTGTGTTGTCGGTGTGTGTGTGTGTGTGTGTGTGTGTGTGTTGTCGGTGTGTGTGTGTGTGTGTTGTCGGTGTGTGTGTGTGTGTGTTGTCAGTGTGTGTGTGTGTGTGTGTTGTCGGTGTGTGTGTGTGTGTGTTGTCGGTGTGTGTGTGTGTGTGTTGTCTGTGTGTGTGTGTGTGTTGTCGGTGTGTGTGTGTTTATGTGTTGTCGGTGTGTGTGTGTGTGTGTTGTCGGTGTGTGTGTGTGTGTTGTCGGTGTGTGTGTGTGTGTGTTGTCGGTGTGTGTGTGTGTGTGTGTGTGTGTGTGTGTGTTGTCGGTGTGTGTGTGTGTTGTCGGTGTGTATGTGTGTGTGTGTTGTCGGTGTGTGTGTGTGTGTGTGTGTTGTCGGTGTGTGTGTGTGTGTTGTCGGTGTGTGTGTGTGTGTGTTGTCGGTGTGTGTGTGTGTGTGTTGTCGGTGTGTGTGTGTGTTGTCGGTGTGTGTGTGTTGTTGGTGTGTGTGTGTGTGTTGTCGGTGTGTGTGTGTGTTGTGTGTGTGTGTGTTGTCGGTGTGTGTGTTGTCTGAGTGTGTGTGTGTGTGTGTTGTCGGTGTGTGTGTGTTGTCGGTGTGTGTGTGTGTGTTGTCGGTGTGTGTGTGTGTGTGTGTGTTGTCGGTGTGTGTGTGCGTGTGTTGTCGGTGTGTGTGTGTGTTGTCAGTGTGTGTGTGTGTGTGTGTTGTCGCTGTGTGTGTGTGTGTTGTCGGTGTGTGTGTGTTGTGGGTGTGTGTGTGTGTGTGTTGTCGGTGTGTGTGTGTTTGTTGCTGGTGTTTGTGTGTGTGTGTGTTGTCGATGTGTGTGTGTGTGTGTTGTCGGTGTGTGTGTGTGTGTGTGTGTCTGTGTGTGTGTCTGTGTGTGTGTGTGTTGTCGGTGTGTGTGTGTGTGTGTGTTGTCGGTGTGTGTGTGTGTGTTGTGTGTGTGTGTGTGTGTTGTCGGTGTGTGTGTGTTGTCGGTGTGTGTGTGTGTTGTCGGTGTGTGTGTGTGTGTGTTGTCGGTGTGTGTGTGTGTGTGTTGTCGTGTGTGTGTGTGTGTGTGTTGTTGGTGTGTGTGTGTGTGTGTTGTCGTGTGTGTGTGTTGTTTGTGTGTGTGTGTGTGTGTGTGTGTGTGTGTGTGTGTGTGTGTGTTGTCGGTGTGTGTGTGTGTGTGTGTGTTGTTGGTGTGTGTGTGTGTGTTGTCGGTGTGTGTGTGTGTGTGTTGTCGGTGTGTGTGTGTGTGTTGTCGGTGTGTGTGTGTTGTCGGTGTGTGTGTGTGTTGTCGGTGTGTGTGTGTTGTCGGTGTGTGTGTGTGTGTGTTGTCGGTGTGTGTGTGTGTGTGTTGTTGGTGTGTGTGTGTGTGTTGTGTGTGTGTGTGTTGTTTGTGTGTGTGTGTGTTGTCGGTGTGTGTGTGTGTGTGTTGTCGGTGTGTGTGTGTGTGTGTGTGTGTGTGTGTGTGTATGTGTTGTGTGTGTGTGTGTGTCGGTGTGTGTGTGTGTGTGTGTGTTGTCGGTGTGTGTGTGTGTGTTGTCGGTGTGTGTGTGTGTGTGTTGTCGGTGTGTTGTCGGTGTGTGTGTGTGTGTTGTCGGTGTGTGTGTGTGTGTTGTCGGTATGTGTGTGTGTGTGTTGTCGGTGTGTGTGTGTGTTGTCGGTGTGTGTGTGTGTGTGTTGTCGGTGTGTGTGTGTGTGTGTTGTCGGTGTGTGTGTGTGTGTGTGTGTGTTGTCGGTGTGTGTGTGTGTGTTGTCGGTGTGTGTGTGTGTTTATGTGTTGTCGGTGTGTGTGTGTGTGTGTTGTCGGTGTGTGTGTGTGTTTATGTGTTGTCGGTGTGTGTGTGTGTGTTGTCGGTGTGTGTGTGTGTGTTGTCGGTGTGTGTGTGTGTGTTGTCGGTGTGTGTGTGTGTTGTCGGTGTGTGTGTGTGTTGTCGGTGTGTGTGTGTGTGTGTGTGTGTTGTCGGTGTGTGTGTGTGTGTTGTCGGTGTGTGTGTGTGTTGTCGGTGTGTGTGTGTGTGTGTGTGTTGTCGGTGTGTGTGTGTGTGTGTTGTCAGTGTGTGTGTGTGTGTGTTGTCGGTGTGTGTGTGTTTATGTGTTGTCGGTGTGTGTGTGTGTGTTGTCGGTGTGTGTGTGTGTGTTGTCGGTGTGTGTGTGTGTTGTCGGTGTGTGTGTGTGTGTTGTCGGTGTGTGTGTGTTGTCGGTGTGTGTGTGTGTGTGTGTTGTCGGTGTGTGTGTGTGTGTGTTGTCGGTGTGTGTGTGTGTGTGTTGTCGTGTGTGTGTGTGTGTGTGTGTGTTGTCGGTGTGTGTGTGTGTGTTGTGTGTGTGTGTGTTGTTTGTGTGTGTGTGTGTTGTCGGTGTGTGTGTGTGTGTGTTGTCGGTGTGTGTGTGTGTGTGTGTGTGTGTGTGTGTGTGTGTGTGTGTGTGTGTGTGTGTGTGTGTGTGTGTGTGTGTGTGTGTGTTGTCGGTGTGTGTGTGTGTGTGTGTTGTCGGTGTGTGTGTGTGTGTTGTCGGTGTGTGTGTGTGTTGTCGGTGTGTTGTCGGTGTGTGTGTGTGTGTTGTCGGTGTGTGTGTGTGTGTTGTCGGTATGTGTGTGTGTGTGTTGTCGGTGTGTGTGTGTGTTGTCGGTGTGTGTGTGTGTGTTGTCGGTGTGTGTCTGTGTGTGTTGTCGGTGTGTGTGTGTGTGTGTGTGTTGTTGGTGTGTGTGTGTGTGTGTTGTCGGTGTGTGTGTGTGTGTCTGTTGTCGGTGTGTGTGTGTGTGTTGTCGGTGTGTGTGTTGTCGGTGTGTGTGTGTGTGTTGTCGGTGTGTGTGTGTGTGTGTTGTCGGTGTGTGTGTGTGTGTGTTGTGTGTGTGTGTGTTGTCGGTGTGTGTGTGTGTGTGTTGTCGGTGTGTGTGTGTGTTGTCGGTGTGTGTGTGTGTGTGTGTGTGTGTGTGTGTGTTGTCGGTGTGTGTGTGTGTGTTGTGTGTGTGTGTGTGTGTTGTCGGTGTGTGTGTGTTGTCGGTGTGTGTGTGTGTTGTCGGTGTGTGTGTGTGTGTGTTGTCGGTGTGTGTGTGTGTGTGTTGTCGGTGTGTGTGTGTGTGTGTTGTTGGTGTGTGTGTGTGTGTGTTGTGTGTGTGTGTGTTGTGTGTGTGTGTGTGTGTGTGTGTGTGTGTGTGTGTGTGTGTGTGTGTGTTGTCGGTGTGTGTGTGTGTGTGTGTGTTGTCGGTGTGTGTGTGTGTGTTGCCGGTGTGTGTGTGTGTGTTGTCGGTGTGTGTGTGTGTTGTTGGTGTGTGTGTGTGTTGTCGGTGTGTGTGTGTGTGTGTTGTCGGTGTGTGTGTGTGTGTTGTCGGTGTGTGTGTGTGTTGTCGGTGTGTGTGTGTGTGTTGTCGGTGTGTGTGTGTTGTCGGTGTGTGTGTGTGTGTGTTGTCGGTGTGTCTGTGTGTGTGTTGTCGGTGTGTGTGTGTGTGTGTTGTCGGTGTGTGTGTGTGTGTGTGTTGTCGATGTGTGTGTATGTGTCTGTTGTCGGTGTGTGTGTGTGTGTTGTCGTGTGTGTGTGTGTGTGTGTTGTCGGTGTGTGTGTGTGTGTTGTCGGTGTGTGTGTGTGTGTTGTCGGTGTGTGTGTGTGTGTTGTCGGTGTGTGTGTGTGTGTGTTGTCGGTGTGTGTGTGTGTGTGTGTGTTGTCGGTGTGTGTGTGTGTGTGTGTGTGTGTGTGTTGTCGGTGTGTGTGTGTGTTGTCGTGTGTGTGTGTGTGTGTGTTGTCGGTGTGTGTGTGTGTGTTGTCGGTGTGTGTGTGTGTTGTCGGTGTGTGTGTGTGTTGTCGGTGTGTGTGTGTGTGTCGGTGTGTGTGTGTGTGTGTTGTCGGTGTGTGTGTGTGTGTGTTGTCGGTGTGTGTGTGTGTGTTGTGTGTGTGTGTGTTGTTTGTGTGTGTGTGTGTTGTCGGTGTGTGTGTGTGTGTTGTCGGTGTGTGTGTGTGTGTGTGTGTGTGTGTGTGTGTGTGTGTGTGTGTGTGTATGTGTGTGTGTGTGTGTTGTCGGTGTGTGTGTGTGTGTGTGTGTTGTCGGTGTGTGTGTGTGTGTTGTCGGTGTGTGTGTGTGTGTGTTGTCGGTGTGTTGTCGGTGTGTGTGTGTGTGTTGTCGGTGTGTGTGTGTGTGTTGTCGGTATGTGTGTGTGTGTGTTGTCGGTGTGTGTGTGTGTTGTCGGTGTGTGTGTGTGTGTGTTGTCGGTGTGTGTGTGTGTGTGTTGTCGGTGTGTGTGTGTGTGTGTGTGTGTTGTCGGTGTGTGTGTGTGTGTTGTCGGTGTGTGTGTGTGTTTATGTGTTGTCGGTGTGTGTGTGTGTGTGTTGTCGGTGTGTGTGTGTGTTTATGTGTTGTCGGTGTGTGTGTGTGTGTTGTCGGTGTGTGTGTGTGTGTTGTCGGTGTGTGTGTGTGTGTTGTCGGTGTGTGTGTGTGTTGTCGGTGTGTGTGTGTGTTGTCGGTGTGTGTGTGTGTGTGTGTGTGTTGTCGGTGTGTGTGTGTGTGTTGTCGGTGTGTGTGTGTGTTGTCGGTGTGTGTGTGTGTGTGTGTGTTGTCGGTGTGTGTGTGTGTGTGTTGTCAGTGTGTGTGTGTGTGTGTTGTCGGTGTGTGTGTGTTTATGTGTTGTCGGTGTGTGTGTGTGTGTTGTCGGTGTGTGTGTGTGTGTTGTCGGTGTGTGTGTGTGTTGTCGGTGTGTGTGTGTGTTGTCGGTGTGTGTGTGTTGTCGGTGTGTGTGTGTGTGTGTGTTGTCGGTGTGTGTGTGTGTGTGTTGTCGGTGTGTGTGTGTGTGTGTTGTCGGTGTGTGTGTGTGTGTGTTGTCGGTGTGTGTGTGTGTGTTGTGTGTGTGTGTGTTGTTTGTGTGTGTGTGTGTTGTCGGTGTGTGTGTGTGTGTGTTGTCGTGTGTGTGTGTGTGTGTGTGTGTGTGTGTGTGTGTGTGTGTGTGTGTGT
The DNA here is from genome assembly GCF_965601325.2 of Salmo salar. Taxonomy (NCBI): domain Eukaryota; kingdom Metazoa; phylum Chordata; class Actinopteri; order Salmoniformes; family Salmonidae; genus Salmo; species Salmo salar. Next base: position 336,804 of record NW_027675408.1, read on the forward strand.
GTGTGTGTGTGTGTGTGTGTGTGTGTGTGTGTGTGTTGTCGGTGTGTGTGTGTGTGTGTGTTGTCGGTGTGTGTGTGTGTGTTGTCGGTGTGTGTGTGTGTGTGTTGTCGGTGTGTTGTCGGTGTGTGTGTGTGTGTTGTCGGTGTGTGTGTGTGTGTTGTCGGTATGTGTGTGTGTGTGTTGTCGGTGTGTGTGTGTGTTGTCGGTGTGTGTGTGTGTGTTGTCGGTGTGTGTGTGTGTGTGTTGTCGGTGTGTGTGTGTGTGTGTGTGTGTGTTGTTGGTGTGTGTGTGTGTGTGTTGTCGGTGTGTGTGTGTGTGTCTGTTGTCGGTGTGTGTGTGTGTGTTGTCGGTGTGTGTGTTGTCGGTGTGTGTGTGTGTGTTGTCGGTGTGTGTGTGTGTGTGTTGTCGGTGTGTGTGTGTGTGTTGTGTGTGTGTGTGTTGTCGGTGTGTGTGTGTGTGTGTTGTCGGTGTGTGTGTGTGTTGTCGGTGTGTGTGTGTGTGTGTGTGTGTGTGTGTGTGTGTTGTCGGTGTGTGTGTGTGTGTGTTGTCGGTGTGTGTGTATGTGTCTGTTGTCGGTGTGTGTGTGTGTGTTGTCGGTGTGTGTGTGTGTGTGTTGTCGGTGTGTGTGTGTGTGTTGTCGGTGTGTGTGTGTGTGTTGTCGGTGTGTGTGTGTGTGTGTTGTCGGTGTGTGTGTGTG
>NW_027675408.1:340000-355000 GCF_965601325.2 Salmo salar
TGTTTGTGTGTGTGTGTGTTGTCGATGTGTGTGAGTGTGTTTTGTCGGTGTGTGTGTGTGTGTGTGTGTGTGTGTGTGTTGTCGGTGTGTGTGTGTGTGTGTTGTCGGTGTGTGTGTGTGTGTTGTGTGTGTGTGTGTGTTGTCGGTGTGTGTGTGTGTGTTGTCGGTGTGTGTGTGTGTGTGTGTTGTCGGTGTGTGTGTGTGTGTGTGTGTTGTCGGTGTGTGTGTGTGTTGTGTGTGTGTGTTGTTTGTGTGTGTGTGTGTTGTCGGTGTGTGTGTGTGTGTGTTGTCGGTGTGTGTGTGTGTGTGTGTGTGTGTGTGTGTGTGTTGCCGGTGTGTGTGTGTGTGTTGTCGGTGTGTGTGTGTGTGTGTTGTCGGTGTGTGTGTGTGTGTGTTGTCGGTGTGTGTGTGTGTGTGTTGTCGGTGTGTGTGTGTGTGTGTGTGTGTTGTCGGTGTGTGTGTGTGTGTTGTCGGTGTGTGTGTGTGTGTTGTCGGTGTGTGTGTGTGTGTGTTGTCGGTGTGTTGTCGGTGTGTGTGTGTGTGTTGTCGGTGTGTGTGTGTGTGTTGTCGGTATGTGTGTGTGTGTGTTGTCGGTGTGTGTGTGTGTTGTCGGTGTGTGTGTGTGTGTGTTGTCGGTGTGTGTGTGTGTGTGTTGTCGGTGTGTGTGTGTGTGTGTGTGTGTTGTCGGTGTGTGTGTGTGTGTTGTCGGTGTGTGTGTGTGTTTATGTGTTGTCGGTGTGTGTGTGTGTGTGTTGTCGGTGTGTGTGTGTGTTTATGTGTTGTCGGTGTGTGTGTGTGTGTTGTCGGTGTGTGTGTGTGTTGTCGGTGTGTGTGTGTGTTGTCGGTGTGTGTGTGTGTGTGTGTGTGTGTTGTCGGTGTGTGTGTGTGTGTTGTCGGTGTGTGTGTGTGTTGTCGGTGTGTGTGTGTGTGTGTTGTCGGTGTGTGTGTGTGTGTGTTGTCAGTGTGTGTGTGTGTGTGTTGTCGGTGTGTGTGTGTTTATGTGTTGTCGGTGTGTGTGTGTGTGTGTTGTCGGTGTGTGTGTGTGTGTTGTCGGTGTGTGTGTGTGTGTTGTCGGTGTGTGTGTGTGTGTTGTCGGTGTGTGTGTGTTGTCGGTGTGTGTGTGTGTGTGTTGTCGGTGTGTGTGTGTGTGTGTTGTCGGTGTGTGTGTGTGTGTGTTGTCGGTGTGTGTGTGTGTGTGTTGTCGGTGTGTGTGTGTGTGTGTTGTCGGTGTGTGTGTGTGTGTGTGTGTTGTCGGTGTGTGTGTGTGTGTTGTGTGTGTGTGTGTTGTTTGTGTGTGTGTGTGTTGTCGGTGTGTGTGTGTGTGTGTGTTGTCGGTGTGTGTGTGTGTGTGGTGTGTGTGTGTGTGTGTGTGTGTGTGTGTGTGTGTGTGTGTGTGTGTGTGTGTGTGTGTGTGTGTGTTGTCGGTGTGTGTGTGTGTGTGTGTTGTCGGTGTGTGTGTGTGTGTTGTCGGTGTGTGTGTGTGTGTGTGTTGTCGGTGTGTTGTCGGTGTGTGTGTGTTGTCGGTGTGTGTGTGTGTGTTGTCGGTATGTGTGTGTGTGTGTTGTCGGTGTGTGTGTGTGTTGTCGGTGTGTGTGTGTGTGTGTTGTCGGTGTGTGTGTGTGTGTGTTGTCGGTGTGTGTGTGTGTGTGTGTGTTGTTGGTGTGTGTGTGTGTGTGTGTTGTGTGTGTGTGTGTTGTTTGTGTGTGTGTGTGTTGTCGGTGTGTGTGTGTGTGTCTGTTGTCGGTGTGTGTGTGTGTGTTGTCGGTGTGTGTGTGTGTGTTGTCGGTGTGTGTGTGTGTGTTGTCGGTGTGTGTGTGTGTGTGTTGTCGGTGTGTGTGTGTGTGTGTTGTGTGTGTGTGTGTTGTCGGTGTGTGTGTGTGTGTGTTGTCGGTGTGTGTGTGTGTTGTCGGTGTGTGTGTGTGTGTGTGTGTGTGTGTGTGTGTTGTCGGTGTGTGTGTGTGTGTGTTGTCGGTGTGTGTGTGTGTGTTGTCAGTGTGTGTGTGTGTGTGTGTTGTCGGTGTGTGTGTGTGTGTGTTGTCGGTGTGTGTGTGTGTGTGTTGTCTGTGTGTGTGTGTGTTGTCGGTGTGTGTGTGTTTATGTGTTGTCGGTGTGTGTGTGTGTGTGTTGTCGGTGTGTGTGTGTGTGTTGTCGGTGTGTGTGTGTGTGTGTTGTCGGTGTGTGTGTGTGTTGTCGGTGTGTGTGTGTGTGTGTGTGTGTGTGTGTTGGCGGTGTGTGTGTGTGTTGTCGGTGTGTATGTGTGTGTGTGTTGTCGGTGTGTGTGTGTGTGTGTGTTGTCGGTGTGTGTGTGTGTGTTGTCAGTGTGTGTGTGTGTGTGTTGTCGGTGTGTGTGTGTGTGTGTTGTCGGTGTGTGTGTGTGTTGTCGGTGTGTGTGTGTTGTCGGTGTGTGTGTGTGTGTGTTGTCGGTGTGTGTGTGTGTTGTGTGTGTGTGTGTTGTCGGTGTGTGTGTTGTCTGAGTGTGTGTGTGTGTGTGTTGTCGGTGTGTGTGTTGTCGGTGTGTGTGTGTGTGTGTGTTGTCGGTGTGTGTGTGTGTGTGTGTTGTCGGTGTGTGTGTGTGTTGTCGGTGTGTGTGTGTGTGTGTGTGTGTGTGTGTGTGTGTTGTCGGTGTGTGTGTGTGTGTGTTGTCGGTGTGTGTGTATGTGTCTGTTGTCGGTGTGTGTGTGTGTGTTGTCGGTGTGTGTGTGTGTGTGTTGTCGGTGTGTGTGTGTGTGTTGTCGGTGTGTGTGTGTGTGTTGTCGGTGTGTGTGTGTGTGTTGTCGGTGTGTGTGTGTGTGTGTTGTCGGTGTGTGTGTGTGTTGTCGGTGTGTGTGTGTGTGTGTGTGTGTGTGTGTTGTCGGTGTGTGTGTGTGTGTGTTGTCGGTGTGTGTGTGTGTGTGTTGTCAGTGTGTGTGTGTGTGTGTGTTGTCGGTGTGTGTGTGTGTGTGTTGTCGGTGTGTGTGTGTGTGTGTTGTCTGTGTGTGTGTGTTGTCGATGTGTGTGTGTTTATGTGTTGTCGGTGTGTGTGTGTGTGTGTTGTCGGTGTGTGTGTGTGTGTTGTCGGTGTGTGTGTGTGTGTGTTGTCGGTGTGTGTGTGTGTTGTCGGTGTGTGTGTGTGTGTGTGTGTGTGTGTGTGTTGTCGGTGTGTGTGTGTGTTGTCGGTGTGTATGTGTGTGTGTGTTGTCGGTGTGTGTGTGTGTGTGTGTTGTCGGTGTGTGTGTGTGTGTTGTCGGTGTGTGTGTGTGTGTGTGTGTTGTCGGTGTGTGTGTGTGTGTGTGTGTTGTCGGTGTGTGTGTGTGTTGTCGGTGTGTGTGTGTTGTTGGTGTGTGTGTGTGTGTTGTCGGTGTGTGTGTGTGTTGTGTGTGTGTGTGTTGTCGGTGTGTGTGTTGTCTGAGTGTGTGTGTGTGTGTGTTGTCGGTGTGTGTGTGTTGTCGGTGTGTGTGTGTGTTGTCGGTGTGTGTGTGTGTGTGTGTGTTGTCGGTGTGTGTGTGCGTGTGTTGTCGGTGTGTGTGTGTGTGTGTTGTCAGTGTGTGTGTGTGTGTGTGTTGTCGGTGTGTGTGTGTGTGTTGTCGGTGTGTGTGTGTGTGTGTTGTCGGTGTGTGTGTGTGTGTGTGTGTGTTGTCGGTGTGTGTGTGTGTGTTGTCGGTGTGTGTGTGTGTTTATGTGTTGTCGGTGTGTGTGTGTGTTGTCGGTGTGTGTGTGTGTTTATGTGTTGTCGGTGTGTGTGTGTCGTTGTCGGTGTGTGTGTGTGTGTTGTCGGTGTGTGTGTGTGTGTTGTCGGTGTGTGTGTGTGTTGTCGGTGTGTGTGTGTGTTGTCGGTGTGTGTGTGTGTGTGTGTGTGTGTGTTGTCGGTGTGTGTGTGTGTGTGTGTGTTGTCGGTGTGTGTGTGTGTGTTGTGTGTGTGTGTGTTGTTTGTGTGTGTGTGTGTTGTCGGTGTGTGTGTGTGTGTGTTGTCGGTGTGTGTGTGTGTGTGTGTGTGTGTGTGTGTGTGTGTGTGTGTGTGTGTGTGTGTGTGTGTGTGTGTGTGTGTCGGTGTGTGTGTGTGTGTTGTCGGTGTGTGTGTGTGTGTTGTCGGTGTGTGTGTGTGTGTGTTGTCGGTGTGTTGTCGGTGTGTGTGTGTGTGTTGTCGGTGTGTGTGTGTGTGTTGTCGGTATGTGTGTGTGTGTGTTGTCGGTGTGTGTGTGTGTTGTCGGTGTGTGTGTGTGTGTGTTGTCGGTGTGTGTGTGTGTGTGTTGTCGGTGTGTGTGTGTGTGTGTGTGTGTTGTCGGTGTGTGTGTGTGTGTTGTCGGTGTGTGTGTGTGTTTATGTGTTGTCGGTGTGTGTGTGTGTGTGTTGTCGGTGTGTTTGTGTGTTTATGTGTTGTCGGTGTGTGTGTGTGTGTTGTCGGTGTGTGTGTGTGTTGTCGGTGTGTGTGTGTGTTGTCGGTGTGTGTGTGTGTGTGTGTGTGTGTTGTCGGTGTGTGTGTGTGTGTTGTCGGTGTGTGTGTGTGTTGTCGGTGTGTGTGTGTGTGTGTTGTCGGTGTGTGTGTGTGTGTGTTGTCAGTGTGTGTGTGTGTGTGTTGTCGGTGTGTGTGTGTTTATGTGTTGTCGGTGTGTGTGTGTGTGTGTTGTCGGTGTGTGTGTGTGTGTTGTCGGTGTGTGTGTGTGTTGTCGGTGTGTGTGTGTGTGTTGTCGGTGTGTGTGTGTTGTCGGTGTGTGTGTGTGTGTGTTGTCGGTGTGTGTGTGTGTGTGTTGTCGGTGTGTGTGTGTGTGTGTTGTCGGTGTGTGTGTGTGTGTGTTGTCGGTGTGTGTGTGTGTGTGTTGTCGGTGTGTGTGTGTGTGTGTGTGTTGTCGGTGTGTGTGTGTGTGTTGTGTGTGTGTGTGTTGTTTGTGTGTGTGTGTGTTGTCGGTGTGTGTGTGTGTGTGTTGTCGGTGTGTGTGTGTGTGTGTGTGTGTGTGTGTGTGTGTGTGTGTGTGTGTGTGTGTGTGTGTGTGTGTGTGTGTGTGTCGGTGTGTGTGTGTGTGTGTGTTGTCGGTGTGTGTGTGTGTGTTGTCGGTGTGTGTGTGTGTGTGTTGTCGGTGTGTTGTCGGTGTGTGTGTGTGTGTTGTCGGTGTGTGTGTGTGTGTTGTCGGTATGTGTGTGTGTGTGTTGTCGGTGTGTGTGTGTGTTGTCGGTGTGTGTGTGTGTGTGTTGTCGGTGTGTGTGTGTGTGTGTTGTCGGTGTGTGTGTGTGTGTGTGTGTTGTTGGTGTGTGTGTGTGTGTGTGTTGTGTGTGTGTGTGTTGTTTGTGTGTGTGTGTGTTGTCGGTGTGTGTGTGTGTGTCTGTTGTCGGTGTGTGTGTGTGTGTTGTCGGTGTGTGTGTGTGTGTTGTCGGTGTGTGTGTGTGTGTTGTCGGTGTGTGTGTGTGTGTGTGTGTTGTCGGTGTGTGTGTGTGTGTGTTGTGTGTGTGTGTGTTGTCGGTGTGTGTGTGTGTGTGTTGTCGGTGTGTGTGTGTGTTGTCGGTGTGTGTGTGTGTGTGTGTGTGTGTGTGTGTGTGTTGTCGGTGTGTGTGTGTGTGTGTTGTCGGTGTGTGTGTGTGTGTTGTCAGTGTGTGTGTGTGTGTGTGTTGTCGGTGTGTGTGTGTGTGTGTTGTCGGTGTGTGTGTGTGTGTGTTGTCTGTGTGTGTGTGTGTTGTCGGTGTGTGTGTGTGTTGTGTGTGTGTGTGTTGTGTGTGTGTGTGTTGTCTGAGTGTGTGTGTGTGTGTGTGTGTTGTCGGTGTGTGTGTGTTGTCGGTGTGTGTGTGTGTGTGTGTTGTCGGTGTGTGTGTGTGTGTGTGTGTTGTCGGTGTGTGTGTGTGTGTGTTGTCGGTGTGTTTGTGTGTGTTGTCAGTGTGTGTGTGTGTGTGTGTTGTCGGTGTGTGTGTGTGTGTGTTGTCGGTGTGTGTGTGTGTGTGTGTGTTGTCGGTGTATGTGTGTTGTGGGTGTGTGTGTGTGTGTGTTGTCGGTGTGTGTGTGTGTGTTGCTGGTGTTTGTGTGTGTGTGTGTTGTCGATGTGTGTGTGTGTGTGTGTTGTCGGTGTGTGTGTGTGTGTGTGTGTGTGTGTGTGTGTGTGTGTGTGTGTGTGTGTGTGTGTGTGTGTTGTCGGTGTGTGTGTGTGTGTGTGTTGTCGGTGTGTGTGTGTGTGTTGTGTGTGTGTGTGTGTTGTCGGTTTGTGTGTGTGTGTTGTCGGTGTGTGTGTGTGTGTGTGTTGTCGGTGTGTGTGTGTGTGTGTTGTCGGTGTGTGTGTGTGTTGTGTGTGTGTGTGTTGTGTGTGTGTGTGTTGTCTGAGTGTGTGTGTGTGTGTGTGTGTTGTCGGTGTGTGTGTGTTGACGGTGTGTGTGTGTGTGTGTGTTGTCGGTGTGTGTGTGTGTGTGTTGTCGGTGTGTGTGTGTGTGTGTGTGTGTGTGTGTGTGTGTGTGTGTGTGTGTGTGTGTCGGTGTGTGTGTGTGTGTGTGTGTTGTCGGTGTGTGTGTGTGTGTTGCCGGTGTGTGTGTGTGTGTTGTCGGTGTGTGTGTGTGTTGTTGGTGTGTGTGTGTTGTCGGTGTGTGTGTGTGTGTGTTGTCGGTGTGTGTGTGTGTTGTGTGTGTGTGTGTTGTGTGTGTGTGTGTTGTCTGAGTGTGTGTGTGTGTGTGTGTGTGTTGTCGGTGTGTGTGTGTTGTCGGTGTGTGTGTGTGTGTGTGTTGTCGGTGTGTGTGTGTGTGTGTGTGTGTTGTCGGTGTGTGTGTGTGTGTGTTGTCGGTGTGTGTGTGTGTGTGTTGTCAGTGTGTGTGTGTGTGTGTGTGTTGTCGGTGTGTGTGTGTGTGTGTTGTCGGTGTGTGTGTGTGTGTGTGTTGTCGGTGTGTGTGTGTTGTGGGTGTGTGTGTGTGTGTTGTCGGTGTGTGTGTGTGTGTTGCTGGTGTTTGTGTGTGTGTGTGTTGTCGATGTGTGTGAGTGTGTTTTGTCGGTGTGTGTGTGTGTGTGTGTGTGTGTGTTGTCGGTGTGTGTGTGTGTGTGTTGTCGGTGTGTGTGTGTGTGTTGTGTGTGTGTGTGTTGTCGGTGTGTGTGTGTGTGTTGTCGGTGTGTGTGTGTGTGTGTTGTCGGTGTGTGTGTGTTTGTGTGTGTTGTCGGTGTGTGTGTGTGTGTGTTGTGTGTGTGTGTTGTTTGTGTGTGTGTGTGTTGTCGGTGTGTGTGTGTGTGTGTTGTCGGTGTGTGTGTGTGTGTGTGTGTGTGTGTGTGTGTGTGTGTGTGTGTTGCCGGTGTGTGTGTGTGTGTTGTCGGTGTGTGTGTGTGTGTGTTGTCGGTGTGTGTGTGTGTGTGTTGTCGGTGTGTGTGTGTGTGTGTGTGTGTTGTCGGTGTGTGTGTGTGTGTTGTCGGTGTGTGTGTGTGTTTATGTGTTGTCGGTGTGTGTGTGTGTGTGTTGTCGGTGTGTGTGTGTGTTTATGTGTTGTCGGTGTGTGTGTGTGTGTTGTCGGTGTGTGTGTGTGTGTTGTCGGTGTGTGTGTGTGTGTTGTCGGTGTGTGTGTGTGTTGTCGGTGTGTGTGTGTGTTGTCGGTGTGTGTGTGTGTGTGTGTGTTGTCGGTGTGTGTGTGTGTGTTGTCGGTGTGTGTGTGTGTTGTCGGTGTGTGTGTGTGTGTGTGTGTGTTGTCGGTGTGTGTGTGTGTTGTCAGTGTGTGTGTGTGTGTGTTGTCGGTGTGTGTGTGTTTATGTGTTGTTGGTGTGTGTGTGTGTGTGTTGTCGGTGTGTGTGTGTTGTCGGTGTCTGTGTGTGTTGTCGGTGTGTGTGTGTTGTCGGTGTGTGTGTGTGTTGTCGGTGTGTGTGTGTGTGTGTTGTCGGTGTGTGTGTCTGTGTGTTGTCGGTGTGTGTGTGTGTGTTGTCGGTGTGTGTGTGTGTGTGTTGTCGGTGTGTTGTCGGTGTGTGTGTGTGTGTTGTCGGTGTGTGTGTGTGTGTTGTCGGTATGTGTGTGTGTGTGTTGTCGGTGTGTGTGTGTGTTGTCGGTGTGTGTGTGTGTGTGTTGTCGGTGTGTGTGTGTGTGTGTGTTGTCGGTGTGTGTGTGTGTGTGTGTGTTGTTGGTGTGTGTGTGTGTGTGTTGTGTGTGTGTGTGTTGTTTGTGTGTGTGTGTGTTGTCGGTGTGTGTGTGTGTGTCCGTTGTCGGTGTGTGTGTGTGTGTTGTCGGTGTGTGTGTGTGTGTGTTGTCGGTGTGTGTGTGTGTGTTGTCGGTGTGTGTGTGTGTTGTCGGTGTGTGTGTGTGTGTGTTGTGTGTGTGTGTGTTGTCGGTGTGTGTGTGTGTGTGTTGTCGGTGTGTGTGTGTGTGTGTTGTCGGTGTGTTGTCGGTGTGTGTGTGTGTGTTGTCGGTGTGTGTGTGTGTGTTGTCGGTATGTGTGTGTGTGTGTTGTCGGTGTGTGTGTGTGTTGTCGGTGTGTGTGTGTGTGTGTTGTCGGTGTGTGTGTGTGTGTGTTGTCGGTGTGTGTGTGTGTGTGTGTGTTGTTGGTGTGTGTGTGTGTGTGTGTTGTGTGTGTGTGTGTTGTTTGTGTGTGTGTGTTGTCGGTGTGTGTGTGTGTGTCTGTTGTCGGTGTGTGTGTGTGTGTTGTCGGTGTGTGTGTGTGTGTTGTCGGTGTGTGTGTGTGTGTTGTCGGTGTGTGTGTGTGTGTGTTGTCGGTGTGTGTGTGTGTGTGTTGTGTGTGTGTGTGTTGTCGGTGTGTGTGTGTGTGTGTTGTCGGTGTGTGTGTGTGTTGTCGGTGTGTGTGTGTGTGTGTGTGTGTGTGTGTGTGTGTTGTCGGTGTGTGTGTGTGTGTGTTGTCGGTGTGTGTGTGTGTGTTGTCAGTGTGTGTGTGTGTGTGTGTTGTCGGTGTGTGTGTGTGTGTGTTGTCGGTGTGTGTGTGTGTGTGTTGTCTGTGTGTGTGTGTGTTGTCGGTGTGTGTGTGTGTTGTGTGTGTGTGTGTTGTGTGTGTGTGTGTTGTCTGAGTGTGTGTGTGTGTGTGTGTGTTGTCGGTGTGTGTGTGTTGTCGGTGTGTGTGTGTGTGTGTGTTGTCGGTGTGTGTGTGTGTGTGTTGTCGGTGTGTGTGTGTGTGTGTTGTCGGTGTGTTTGTGTGTGTTGTCAGTGTGTGTGTGTGTGTGTGTTGTCGGTGTGTGTGTGTGTGTGTTGTCGGTGTGTGTGTGTGTGTGTGTGTTGTCGGTGTATGTGTGTTGTGGGTGTGTGTGTGTGTGTGTTGTCGGTGTGTGTGTGTGTGTTGCTGGTGTTTGTGTGTGTGTGTGTTGTCGATGTGTGTGTGTGTGTGTGTTGTCGGTGTGTGTGTGTGTGTGTGTGTGTGTGTGTGTGTGTGTGTGTGTGTGTGTGTGTGTGTGTTGTCGGTGTGTGTGTGTGTGTGTGTTGTCGGTGTGTGTGTGTGTGTTGTGTGTGTGTGTGTGTTGTCGGTGTGTGTGTGTGTGTTGTCGGTGTGTGTGTGTGTGTGTGTTGTCGGTGTGTGTGTGTGTGTGTTGTGTGTGTGTGTGTTGTGTGTGTGTGTGTTGTCTGAGTGTGTGTGTGTGTGTGTGTGTTGTCGGTGTGTGTGTGTTGTCGGTGTGTGTGTGTGTGTGTGTTGTCGGTGTGTGTGTGTGTGTGTTGTCGGGTGTGTGTGTGTGTGTGTGTGTGTGTGTGTGTGTGTGTGTGTGTGTGTGTGTGTTGTCGGTGTGTGTGTGTGTGTGTGTTGTCGGTGTGTGTGTGTGTGTTGCCGGTGTGTGTGTGTGTGTTGTCGGTGTGTGTGTGTGTTGTTGGTGTGTGTGTGTTGTCGGTGTGTGTGTGTGTGTTGTCGGTGTGTGTGTGTGTTGTCGGTGTGTTGTCGGTGTGTGTGTGTGTGTTGTCGGTGTGTGTGTGTGTGTTGTCGGTATGTGTGTGTGTGTGTTGTCGGTGTGTGTGTGTGTTGTCGGTGTGTGTGTGTGTGTGTTGTCGGTGTGTGTGTGTGTGTGTTGTCGGTGTGTGTGTGTGTGTGTGTGTTGTTGGTGTGTGTGTGTGTGTGTGTTGTGTGTGTGTGTGTTGTTTGTGTGTGTGTGTGTTGTCGGTGTGTGTGTGTGTGTCTGTTGTCGGTGTGTGTGTGTGTGTTGTCGGTGTGTGTGTGTGTGTTGTCGGTGTGTGTGTGTGTGTTGTCGGTGTGTGTGTGTGTGTGTGTGTTGTCGGTGTGTGTGTGTGTGTTGTGTGTGTGTGTGTTGTCGGTGTGTGTGTGTGTGTGTTGTCGGTGTGTGTGTGTGTTGTCGGTGTGTGTGGTGTGGTGTGTGTGTGTGTGTGTGTTGTCGGTGTGTGTGTGTGTGTGTTGTCGGTGTGTGTGTGTGTGTTGTCAGTGTGTGTGTGTGTGTGTGTTGTCGGTGTGTGTGTGTGTGTGTTGTCGGTGTGTGTGTGTGTGTGTTGTCTGTGTGTGTGTGTGTTGTCGGTGTGTGTGTGTGTTGTGTGTGTGTGTGTTGTGTGTGTGTGTGTTGTCTGAGTGTGTGTGTGTGTGTGTGTGTTGTCGGTGTGTGTGTGTTGTCGGTGTGTGTGTGTGTGTGTGTTGTCGGTGTGTGTGTGTGTGTGTGTGTTGTCGGTGTGTGTGTGTGTGTGTTGTCGGTGTGTTTGTGTGTGTTGTCAGTGTGTGTGTGTGTGTGTGTTGTCGGTGTGTGTGTGTGTGTGTTGTCGGTGTGTGTGTGTGTGTGTGTGTTGTCGGTGTATGTGTGTTGTGGGTGTGTGTGTGTGTGTGTTGTCGGTGTGTGTGTGTGTGTTGCTGGTGTTTGTGTGTGTGTGTGTTGTCGATGTGTGTGTGTGTGTGTGTTGTCGGTGTGTGTGTGTGTGTGTGTGTGTGTGTGTGTGTGTGTGTGTGTGTGTGTGTGTGTGTGTGTGTGTGTGTGTTGTCGGTGTGTGTGTGTGTGTGTGTTGTCGGTGTGTGTGTGTGTGTTGTGTGTGTGTGTGTGTTGTCGGTTTGTGTGTGTGTGTTGTCGGTGTGTGTGTGTGTGTGTGTTGTCGGTGTGTGTGTGTGTGTGTTGTCGGTGTGTGTGTGTGTTGTGTGTGTGTGTGTTGTGTGTGTGTGTGTTGTCTGAGTGTGTGTGTGTGTGTGTGTGTTGTCGGTGTGTGTGTGTTGACGGTGTGTGTGTGTGTGTGTGTTGTCGGTGTGTGTGTGTGTGTGTTGTCGGTGTGTGTGTGTGTGTGTGTGTGTGTGTGTGTGTGTGTGTGTGTGTGTGTGTTGTCGGTGTGTGTGTGTGTGTGTGTGTTGTCGGTGTGTGTGTGTGTGTTGCCGGTGTGTGTGTGTGTGTTGTCGGTGTGTGTGTGTGTTGTTGGTGTGTGTGTGTTGTCGGTGTGTGTGTGTGTGTGTTGTCGGTGTGTGTGTGTGTTGTGTGTGTGTGTGTTGTGTGTGTGTGTGTTGTCTGAGTGTGTGTGTGTGTGTGTGTGTGTGTGTTGTCGGTGTGTGTGTGTTGTCGGTGTGTGTGTGTGTGTGTGTTGTCGGTGTGTGTGTGTGTGTGTGTGTGTTGTCGGTGTGTGTGTGTGTGTGTTGTCGGTGTGTGTGTGTGTGTGTTGTCAGTGTGTGTGTGTGTGTGTGTTGTCGGTGTGTGTGTGTGTGTGTTGTCGGTGTGTGTGTGTGTGTGTGTTGTCGGTGTGTGTGTGTTGTGGGTGTGTGTGTGTGTGTTGTCGGTGTGTGTGTGTGTGTTGCTGGTGTTTGTGTGTGTGTGTGTTGTCGATGTGTGTGAGTGTGTTTTGTCGGTGTGTGTGTGTGTGTGTGTGTGTGTGTTGTCGGTGTGTGTGTGTGTGTGTTGTCGGTGTGTGTGTGTGTGTTGTGTGTGTGTGTGTTGTCGGTGTGTGTGTGTGTGTTGTCGGTGTGTGTGTGTGTGTGTTGTCGGTGTGTGTGTGTTTGTGTGTGTTGTCGGTGTGTGTGTGTGTGTGTTGTGTGTGTGTGTTGTTTGTGTGTGTGTGTGTTGTCGGTGTGTGTGTGTGTGTGTTGTCGGTGTGTGTGTGTGTGTGTGTGTGTGTGTGTGTGTGTGTGTGTTGCCGGTGTGTGTGTGTGTGTTGTCGGTGTGTGTGTGTGTGTGTTGTCGGTGTGTGTGTGTGTGTGTTGTCGGTGTGTGTGTGTGTGTGTGTGTGTTGTCGGTGTGTGTGTGTGTGTTGTCGGTGTGTGTGTGTGTTTATGTGTTGTCGGTGTGTGTGTGTGTGTGTTGTCGGTGTGTGTGTGTGTTTATGTGTTGTCGGTGTGTGTGTGTGTGTTGTCGGTGTGTGTGTGTGTGTTGTCGGTGTGTGTGTGTGTGTTGTCGGTGTGTGTGTGTGTTGTCGGTGTGTGTGTGTGTTGTCGGTGTGTGTGTGTGTGTGTGTGTTGTCGGTGTGTGTGTGTGTGTTGTCGGTGTGTGTGTGTGTTGTCGGTGTGTGTGTGTGTGTGTGTGTGTTGTCGGTGTGTGTGTGTGTTGTCAGTGTGTGTGTGTGTGTGTTGTCGGTGTGTGTGTGTTTATGTGTTGTTGGTGTGTGTGTGTGTGTGTTGTCGGTGTGTGTGTGTTGTCGGTGTCTGTGTGTGTTGTCGGTGTGTGTGTGTTGTCGGTGTGTGTGTGTGTTGTCGGTGTGTGTGTGTGTGTGTTGTCGGTGTGTGTGTCTGTGTGTTGTCGGTGTGTGTGTGTGTGTTGTCGGTGTGTGTGTGTGTGTGTTGTCGGTGTGTTGTCGGTGTGTGTGTGTGTGTTGTCGGTGTGTGTGTGTGTGTTGTCGGTATGTGTGTGTGTGTGTTGTCGGTGTGTGTGTGTGTTGTCGGTGTGTGTGTGTGTGTGTTGTCGGTGTGTGTGTGTGTGTGTTGTCGGTGTGTGTGTGTGTGTGTGTGTTGTTGGTGTGTGTGTGTGTGTGTTGTGTGTGTGTGTGTTGTTTGTGTGTGTGTGTGTTGTCGGTGTGTGTGTGTGTGTCCGTTGTCGGTGTGTGTGTGTGTGTTGTCGGTGTGTGTGTGTGTGTGTTGTCGGTGTGTGTGTGTGTGTTGTCGGTGTGTGTGTGTGTTGTCGGTGTGTGTGTGTGTGTGTTGTGTGTGTGTGTGTTGTCGGTGTGTGTGTGTGTGTGTTGTCGGTGTGTGTGTGTGTGTGTTGTCGGTGTGTTGTCGGTGTGTGTGTGTGTGTTGTCGGTGTGTGTGTGTGTGTTGTCGGTATGTGTGTGTGTGTGTTGTCGGTGTGTGTGTGTGTTGTCGGTGTGTGTGTGTGTGTGTTGTCGGTGTGTGTGTGTGTGTGTTGTCGGTGTGTGTGTGTGTGTGTGTGTTGTTGGTGTGTGTGTGTGTGTGTGTTGTGTGTGTGTGTGTTGTTTGTGTGTGTGTGTTGTCGGTGTGTGTGTGTGTGTCTGTTGTCGGTGTGTGTGTGTGTGTTGTCGGTGTGTGTGTGTGTGTTGTCGGTGTGTGTGTGTGTGTTGTCGGTGTGTGTGTGTGTGTGTTGTCGGTGTGTGTGTGTGTGTGTTGTGTGTGTGTGTGTTGTCGGTGTGTGTGTGTGTGTGTTGTCGGTGTGTGTGTGTGTTGTCGGTGTGTGTGTGTGTGTGTGTGTGTGTGTGTGTGTGTTGTCGGTGTGTGTGTGTGTGTGTTGTCGGTGTGTGTGTGTGTGTTGTCAGTGTGTGTGTGTGTGTGTGTTGTCGGTGTGTGTGTGTGTGTGTTGTCGGTGTGTGTGTGTGTGTGTTGTCTGTGTGTGTGTGTGTTGTCGGTGTGTGTGTGTGTTGTGTGTGTGTGTGTTGTGTGTGTGTGTGTTGTCTGAGTGTGTGTGTGTGTGTGTGTGTTGTCGGTGTGTGTGTGTTGTCGGTGTGTGTGTGTGTGTGTGTGTTGTCGGTGTGTGTGTGTGTGTGTTGTCGGTGTGTGTGTGTGTGTGTTGTCGGTGTGTTTGTGTGTGTTGTCAGTGTGTGTGTGTGTGTGTGTTGTCGGTGTGTGTGTGTGTGTGTTGTCGGTGTGTGTGTGTGTGTGTGTGTTGTCGGTGTATGTGTGTTGTGGGTGTGTGTGTGTGTGTGTTGTCGGTGTGTGTGTGTGTGTTGCTGGTGTTTGTGTGTGTGTGTGTTGTCGATGTGTGTGTGTGTGTGTGTTGTCGGTGTGTGTGTGTGTGTGTGTGTGTGTGTGTGTGTGTGTGTGTGTGTGTGTGTGTGTGTGTGTGTGTTGTCGGTGTGTGTGTGTGTGTGTGTTGTCGGTGTGTGTGTGTGTGTTGTGTGTGTGTGTGTGTTGTCGGTGTGTGTGTGTGTGTTGTCGGTGTGTGTGTGTGTGTGTGTTGTCGGTGTGTGTGTGTGTGTGTTGTGTGTGTGTGTGTTGTGTGTGTGTGTGTTGTCTGAGTGTGTGTGTGTGTGTGTGTGTTGTCGGTGTGTGTGTGTTGTCGGTGTGTGTGTGTGTGTGTGTTGTCGGTGTGTGTGTGTGTGTGTTGTCGGTGTGTGTGTGTGTGTGTGTGTGTGTGTGTGTGTGTGTGTGTGTGTGTTGTCGGTGTGTGTGTGTGTGTGTGTTGTCGGTGTGTGTGTGTGTGTTGCCGGTGTGTGTGTGTGTGTTGTCGGTGTGTGTGTGTGTTGTTGGTGTGTGTGTGTTGTCGGTGTGTGTGTGTGTGTGTTGTCGGTGTGTGTGTGTGTTGTGTGTGTGTGTGTTGTGTGTGTGTGTGTTGTCTGAGTGTGTGTGTGTGTGTGTGTTGTCGGTGTGTGTGTGTTGTCGGTGTGTGTGTGTGTGTGTGTTGTCGGTGTGTGTGTGTGTGTGTGTGTGTTGTCGGTGTGTGTGTGTGTGTGTTGTCGGTGTGTGTGTGTGTGTGTTGTCAGTGTGTGTGTGTGTGTGTGTTGTCGGTGTGTGTGTGTGTGTGTTGTCGGTGTGTGTGTGTGTGTGTGTTGTCGGTGTGTGTGTGTTGTGGGTGTGTGTGTGTGTGTTGTCGGTGTGTGTGTGTGTGTTGCTGGTGTTTGTGTGTGTGTGTGTTGTCGATGTGTGTGAGTGTGTTTTGTCGGTGTGTGTGTGTGTGTGTGTGTGTGTGTTGTCGGTGTGTGTGTGTGTGTGTTGTCGGTGTGTGTGTGTGTGTTGTGTGTGTGTGTGTTGTCGGTGTGTGTGTGTGTGTTGTCGGTGTGTGTGTGTGTGTGTTGTCGGTGTGTG
>NW_027675408.1:360000-397500 GCF_965601325.2 Salmo salar
TGTTGTCGGTGTGTGTGTGTGTGTGTTGTCGGTGTGTGTGTGTGTGTGTTGTCGGTGTGTGTGTGTGTGTGTGTGTTGTTGGTGTGTGTGTGTGTGTGTTGTGTGTGTGTGTGTTGTTTGTGTGTGTGTGTGTTGTCGGTGTGTGTGTGTGTGTCCGTTGTCGGTGTGTGTGTGTGTGTTGTCGGTGTGTGTGTGTGTGTGTTGTCGGTGTGTGTGTGTGTGTTGTCGGTGTGTGTGTGTGTTGTCGGTGTGTGTGTGTGTGTGTTGTGTGTGTGTGTGTTGTCGGTGTGTGTGTGTGTGTGTTGTCGGTGTGTGTGTGTGTGTGTTGTCGGTGTGTTGTCGGTGTGTGTGTGTGTGTTGTCGGTGTGTGTGTGTGTGTTGTCGGTATGTGTGTGTGTGTGTTGTCGGTGTGTGTGTGTGTTGTCGGTGTGTGTGTGTGTGTGTTGTCGGTGTGTGTGTGTGTGTGTTGTCGGTGTGTGTGTGTGTGTGTGTGTTGTTGGTGTGTGTGTGTGTGTGTGTTGTGTGTGTGTGTGTTGTTTGTGTGTGTGTGTTGTCGGTGTGTGTGTGTGTGTCTGTTGTCGGTGTGTGTGTGTGTGTTGTCGGTGTGTGTGTGTGTGTTGTCGGTGTGTGTGTGTGTGTTGTCGGTGTGTGTGTGTGTGTGTTGTCGGTGTGTGTGTGTGTGTGTTGTGTGTGTGTGTGTTGTCGGTGTGTGTGTGTGTGTGTTGTCGGTGTGTGTGTGTGTTGTCGGTGTGTGTGTGTGTGTGTGTGTGTGTGTGTGTGTGTTGTCGGTGTGTGTGTGTGTGTGTTGTCGGTGTGTGTGTGTGTGTTGTCAGTGTGTGTGTGTGTGTGTGTTGTCGGTGTGTGTGTGTGTGTGTTGTCGGTGTGTGTGTGTGTGTGTTGTCTGTGTGTGTGTGTGTTGTCGGTGTGTGTGTGTGTTGTGTGTGTGTGTGTTGTGTGTGTGTGTGTTGTCTGAGTGTGTGTGTGTGTGTGTGTGTTGTCGGTGTGTGTGTGTTGTCGGTGTGTGTGTGTGTGTGTGTGTTGTCGGTGTGTGTGTGTGTGTGTTGTCGGTGTGTGTGTGTGTGTGTTGTCGGTGTGTTTGTGTGTGTTGTCAGTGTGTGTGTGTGTGTGTGTTGTCGGTGTGTGTGTGTGTGTGTTGTCGGTGTGTGTGTGTGTGTGTGTGTTGTCGGTGTATGTGTGTTGTGGGTGTGTGTGTGTGTGTGTTGTCGGTGTGTGTGTGTGTGTTGCTGGTGTTTGTGTGTGTGTGTGTTGTCGATGTGTGTGTGTGTGTGTGTTGTCGGTGTGTGTGTGTGTGTGTGTGTGTGTGTGTGTGTGTGTGTGTGTGTGTGTGTGTGTGTGTGTGTTGTCGGTGTGTGTGTGTGTGTGTGTTGTCGGTGTGTGTGTGTGTGTTGTGTGTGTGTGTGTGTTGTCGGTGTGTGTGTGTGTGTTGTCGGTGTGTGTGTGTGTGTGTGTTGTCGGTGTGTGTGTGTGTGTGTTGTGTGTGTGTGTGTTGTGTGTGTGTGTGTTGTCTGAGTGTGTGTGTGTGTGTGTGTGTTGTCGGTGTGTGTGTGTTGTCGGTGTGTGTGTGTGTGTGTGTTGTCGGTGTGTGTGTGTGTGTGTTGTCGGTGTGTGTGTGTGTGTGTGTGTGTGTGTGTGTGTGTGTGTGTGTGTGTTGTCGGTGTGTGTGTGTGTGTGTGTTGTCGGTGTGTGTGTGTGTGTTGCCGGTGTGTGTGTGTGTGTTGTCGGTGTGTGTGTGTGTTGTTGGTGTGTGTGTGTTGTCGGTGTGTGTGTGTGTGTGTTGTCGGTGTGTGTGTGTGTTGTGTGTGTGTGTGTTGTGTGTGTGTGTGTTGTCTGAGTGTGTGTGTGTGTGTGTGTTGTCGGTGTGTGTGTGTTGTCGGTGTGTGTGTGTGTGTGTGTTGTCGGTGTGTGTGTGTGTGTGTGTGTGTTGTCGGTGTGTGTGTGTGTGTGTTGTCGGTGTGTGTGTGTGTGTGTTGTCAGTGTGTGTGTGTGTGTGTGTTGTCGGTGTGTGTGTGTGTGTGTTGTCGGTGTGTGTGTGTGTGTGTGTTGTCGGTGTGTGTGTGTTGTGGGTGTGTGTGTGTGTGTTGTCGGTGTGTGTGTGTGTGTTGCTGGTGTTTGTGTGTGTGTGTGTTGTCGATGTGTGTGAGTGTGTTTTGTCGGTGTGTGTGTGTGTGTGTGTGTGTGTGTTGTCGGTGTGTGTGTGTGTGTGTTGTCGGTGTGTGTGTGTGTGTTGTGTGTGTGTGTGTTGTCGGTGTGTGTGTGTGTGTTGTCGGTGTGTGTGTGTGTGTGTTGTCGGTGTGTGTGTGTTTGTGTGTGTTGTCGGTGTGTGTGTGTGTGTGTTGTGTGTGTGTGTTGTTTGTGTGTGTGTGTGTTGTCGGTGTGTGTGTGTGTGTGTTGTCGGTGTGTGTGTGTGTGTGTGTGTGTGTGTGTGTGTGTGTGTGTTGCCGGTGTGTGTGTGTGTTGTCGGTGTGTGTGTGTGTGTGTTGTCGGTGTGTGTGTGTGTGTGTTGTCGGTGTGTGTGTGTGTGTGTGTGTGTTGTCGGTGTGTGTGTGTGTGTTGTCGGTGTGTGTGTGTGTTTATGTGTTGTCGGTGTGTGTGTGTGTGTGTTGTCGGTGTGTGTGTGTGTTTATGTGTTGTCGGTGTGTGTGTGTGTGTTGTCGGTGTGTGTGTGTGTGTTGTCGGTGTGTGTGTGTGTGTTGTCGGTGTGTGTGTGTGTTGTCGGTGTGTGTGTGTGTTGTCGGTGTGTGTGTGTGTGTGTGTTGTCGGTGTGTGTGTGTGTGTTGTCGGTGTGTGTGTGTGTTGTCGGTGTGTGTGTGTGTGTGTGTGTGTTGTCGGTGTGTGTGTGTGTTGTCAGTGTGTGTGTGTGTGTGTTGTCGGTGTGTGTGTGTTTATGTGTTGTCGGTGTGTGTGTGTGTGTGTTGTCGGTGTGTGTGTGTTGTCGGTGTCTGTGTGTGTTGTCGGTGTGTGTGTGTGTGTTGTCGGTGTGTGTGTGTTGTCGGTGTGTGTGTGTGTTGTCGGTGTGTGTGTGTGTGTGTTGTCGGTGTGTGTGTCTGTGTGTTGTCGGTGTGTGTGTGTGTGTTGTCGGTGTGTGTGTGTGTGTGTTGTCGGTGTGTTGTCGGTGTGTGTGTGTGTGTTGTCGGTGTGTGTGTGTGTGTTGTCGGTATGTGTGTGTGTGTGTTGTCGGTGTGTGTGTGTGTTGTCGGTGTGTGTGTGTGTGTGTTGTCGGTGTGTGTGTGTGTGTGTTGTCGGTGTGTGTGTGTTGTGTGTGTTGTTGGTGTGTGTGTGTGTGTGTTGTGTGTGTGTGTGTTGTTTGTGTGTGTGTGTGTTGTCGGTGTGTGTGTGTGTGTCCGTTGTCGGTGTGTGTGTGTGTGTTGTCGGTGTGTGTGTGTGTGTGTTGTCGGTGTGTGTGTGTTGTCGGTGTGTGTGTGTGTTGTCGGTGTGTGTGTGTGTGTGTTGTGTGTGTGTGTGTTGTCGGTGTGTGTGTGTGTGTGTGTTGTCGGTGTGTGTGTGTGTTGTCGGTGTGTGTGTGTGTGTGTGTGTGTGTGTGTGTTGTCGGTGTGTGTGTGTGTGTGTTGTCGGTGTGTGTGTGTGTGTTGTCAGTGTGTGTGTGTGTGTGTGTTGTCGGTGTGTGTGTGTGTGTGTTGTCGGTGTGTGTGTGTGTTGTCTGTGTGTGTGTGTGTTGTCGGTGTGTGTGTGTTTATGTGTTGTCGGTGTGTGTGTGTGTGTGTTGTCGGTGTGTGTGTGTGTGTTGTCGGTGTGTGTGTGTGTGTGTTGTCGGTGTGTGTGTGTGTTGTCGGTGTGTGTGTGTGTGTGTGTGTGTTGTCGGTGTGTGTGTGTGTTGTCAGTGTGTGTGTGTGTGTGTTGTCGGTGTGTGTGTGTTTATGTGTTGTCGGTGTGTGTGTGTGTGTGTTGTCGGTGTGTGTGTGTTGTCGGTGTCTGTGTGTGTTGTCGGTGTGTGTGTGTGTGTTGTCGGTGTGTGTGTGTTGTCGGTGTGTGTGTGTGTTGTCGGTGTGTGTGTGTGTGTGTTGTCGGTGTGTGTGTCTGTGTGTTGTCGGTGTGTGTGTGTGTGTTGTCGGTGTGTGTGTGTGTGTGTTGTCGGTGTGTTGTCGGTGTGTGTGTGTGTGTTGTCGGTGTGTGTGTGTGTTGTCGGTATGTGTGTGTGTGTGTTGTCGGTGTGTGTGTGTGTTGTCGGTGTGTGTGTGTGTGTGTTGTCGGTGTGTGTGTGTGTGTGTTGTCGGTGTGTGTGTGTGTGTGTGTTGTTGGTGTGTGTGTGTGTGTGTTGTGTGTGTGTGTGTTGTTTGTGTGTGTGTGTGTTGTCGGTGTGTGTGTGTGTGTCCGTTGTCGGTGTGTGTGTGTGTGTTGTCGGTGTGTGTGTGTGTGTGTTGTGTGTGTGTGTGTTGTCGGTGTGTGTGTGTGTGTGTGTTGTCGGTGTGTGTGTGTGTTGTCGGTGTGTGTGTGTGTGTGTGTGTGTGTGTGTGTTGTCGGTGTGTGTGTGTGTGTGTTGTCGGTGTGTGTGTGTGTGTTGTCAGTGTGTGTGTGTGTGTGTGTTGTCGGTGTGTGTGTGTGTGTGTTGTCGGTGTGTGTGTGTGTTGTCTGTGTGTGTGTGTGTTGTCGGTGTGTGTGTGTTTATGTGTTGTCGGTGTGTGTGTGTGTGTGTTGTCGGTGTGTGTGTGTGTGTTGTCGGTGTGTGTGTGTGTGTGTTGTCGGTGTGTGTGTGTGTTGTCGGTGTGTGTGTGTGTGTGTGTGTGTGTGTGTGTGTGTGTGTTGTCGGTGTGTGTGTGTGTTGTCGGTGTGTATGTGTGTGTGTGTTGTGGGTGTGTGTTTGTGTGTGTGTTGTCGGTGTGTGTGTGTGTGTTGTCAGTGTGTGTGTGTGTGTGTTGTCGGTGTGTGTGTGTGTTGTCGGTGTGTGTGTGTTGTCGGGTGTGTGTGTGTGTGTTGTCGGTGTGTGTGTGTGTTGTCGGTGTGTGTGTGTTGTCGGTGTGTGTGTGTGTGTGTTGTCGGTGTGTGTGTGTGTTGTGTGTGTGTGTGTTGTCGGTGTGTGTGTTGTCTGAGTGTGTGTGTGTGTGTGTGTGTTGTCGGTGTGTGTGTTGTCGGTGTGTGTGTGTGTGTTGTCGGTGTGTGTGTGTGTGTGTGTGTTGTCGGTGTGTGTGTGTGTGTGTTGTCGGTGTGTGTGTGTGTGTGTTGTCAGTGTGTGTGTGTGTGTGTGTTGTCGGTGTGTGTGTGTGTGTGTTGTCGGTGTGTGTGTGTGTGTGTGTGTTGTCGGTGTATGTGTGTTGTGGGTGTGTGTGTGTGTGTGTTGTCGGTGTGTGTGTGTGTGTTGCTGGTGTTTGTGTGTGTGTGTGTTGTCGATGTGTGTGTGTGTGTGTTGTTGGTGTGTGTGTGTGTGTGTGTGTGTGTGTGTGTGTGTGTGTGTGTGTTGTCGGTGTGTGTGTGTGTGTGTGTTGTCGGTGTGTGTGTGTGTGTTGTGTGTGTGTGTGTGTTGTCGGTGTGTGTGTGTGTGTTGTCGGTGTGTGTGTGTGTGTGTTGTCGGTGTGTGTGTGTGTGTGTTGTCGATGTGTGTGTGTGTTGTGTGTGTGTGTGTTGTGTGTGTGTGTGTTGTCTGAGTGTGTGTGTGTGTGTGTGTGTGTTGTCTGTGTGTGTGTGTTGTCGGTGTGTGTGTGTGTGTGTGTTGTCGGTGTGTGTGTGTGTGTTGTCGGTGTGTGTGTGTGTGTGTGTGTGTGTGTGTGTGTGTGTGTGTGTGTGTGTGTGTGTGTGTGTTGTCGGTGTGTGTGTGTGTGTGTGTTGTCGGTGTGTGTGTGTGTGTGTTGCCGGTGTGTGTGTGTGTGTTGTCGGTGTGTGTGTGTGTTGTTGGTGTGTGTGTGTTGTCGGTGTGTGTGTGTGTTGTCGGTGTGTGTGTGTGTTGTGTGTGTGTGTGTTGTGTGTGTGTGTGTTGTCTGAGTGTGTGTGTGTGTGTGTGTGTTGTCGGTGTGTGTGTGTTGTCGGTGTGTGTGTGTGTGTGTGTTGTCGGTGTGTGTGTGTGTGTGTGTGTGTTGTCGGTGTGTGTGTGTGTGTGTGTTGTCGGTGTGTGTGTGTGTGTGTTGTCAGTGTGTGTGTGTGTGTGTGTTGTCGGTGTGTGTGTGTGTGTGTTGTCGGTTTGTGTGTGTGTGTGTGTGTTGTCGGTGTGTGTGTGTTGTGGGTGTGTGTGTGTGTGTTGTCGGTGTGTGTGTGTGTGTTGCTGGTGTTTGTGTGTGTGTGTGTTGTCGATGTGTGTGAGTGTGTTTTGTCGGTGTGTGTGTGTGTGTGTGTGTGTTGTCGGTGTGTGTGTGTGTGTGTTGTCGGTGTGTGTGTGTGTGTTGTGTGTGTGTGTGTTGTCGGTGTGTGTGTGTGTGTTGTCGGTGTGTGTGTGTGTGTGTTGTCGGTGTGTGTGTGTGTGTGTGTGTTGTCGGTGTGTGTGTGTGTGTGTTGTGTGTGTGTGTTGTTTGTGTGTGTGTGTGTTGTCGGTGTGTGTGTGTGTGTGTTGTCGGTGTGTGTGTGTGTGTGTGTGTGTGTGTGTGTGTGTGTGTGTGTGTGTTGCCGGTGTGTGTGTGTGTGTTGTCGGTGTGTGTGTGTGTGTGTTGTCGGTGTGTGTGTGTGTGTGTTGTCGGTGTGTGTGTGTGTGTGTGTGTGTGTTGTCGGTGTGTGTGTGTGTGTTGTCGGTGTGTGTGTGTGTTTATGTGTTGTCGGTGTGTGTGTGTGTGTGTTGTCGGTGTGTGTGTGTGTTTATGTGTTGTCGGTGTGTGTGTGTTTGTTGTCGGTGTGTGTGTGTGTGTTGTCAGTGTGTGTGTGTGTGTTGTCGGTGTGTGTGTGTGTTGTCGGTGTGTGTGTGTGTTGTCGGTGTGTGTGTGTGTGTGTGTTGTCGGTGTGTGTGTGTGTGTTGTCGGTGTGTGTGTGTGTTGTCGGTGTGTGTGTGTGTGTGTTGTCGGTGTGTGTGTGTGTTGTCAGTGTGTGTGTGTGTGTGTTGTCGGTGTGTGTGTGTTTATGTGTTGTCGGTGTGTGTGTGGGTGTGTTGTCGGTGTGTGTGTGTGTGTTGTCGGTGTGTGTGTGTGTTGTCGGTGTGTGTGTGTGTGTTGTCGGTGTGTGTGTGTTGTCGGTGTGTGTGTGTGTGTGTTGTCGGTGTGTGTGTGTGTGTGTTGTCGGAGTGTGTGTGTGTGTGTTGTCGGTGTGTGTGTGTGTGTGTTGTCGGTGTGTGTGTGTGTGTGTTGTCGGTGTGTGTGTGTGTGTGTGTGTTGTCGGTGTGTGTGTGTGTGTTGTGTGTGTGTGTGTTGTTTGTGTGTGTGTGTGTTGTCGGTGTGTGTGTGTGTGTGTTGTCGGTGTGTGTGTGTGTGTGTGTGTGTGTGTGTGTGTGTGTGTGTGTGTGTGTGTGTGTGTGTGTGTGTGTGTGTGTTGTCGGTGTGTGTGTGTGTGTGTGTTGTCGGTGTGTGTGTGTGTGTTGTCGGTGTGTGTGTGTGTGTGTTGTCGGTGTGTTGTCGGTGTGTGTGTGTGTGTTGTCGGTGTGTGTGTGTTGTCGGTATGTGTGTGTGTGTGTTGTCGGTGTGTGTGTGTGTTGTCGGTGTGTGTGTGTGTGTGTTGTCGGTGTGTGTGTGTGTTGTCGGTGTGTGTGTGTGTGTGTTGTTGGTGTGTGTGTGTGTGTGTTGTGTGTGTGTGTGTTGTTTGTGTGTGTGTGTGTTGTCGGTGTGTGTGTGTGTGTCTGTTGTCGGTGTGTGTGTGTGTGTTGTCGGTGTGTGTGTGTGTGTGTTGTCGGTGTGTGTGTGTGTGTTGTCGGTGTGTGTGTGTGTTGTCGGTGTGTGTGTGTGTGTGTTGTGTGTGTGTGTGTTGTCGGTGTGTGTGTGTGTGTGTGTTGTCGGTGTGTGTGTGTGTGTGTTGTCAGTGTGTGTGTGTGTGTGTGTTGTTGGTGTGTGTGTGTGTTGTCGGTGTGTGTGTGTGTGTGTTGTCTGTGTGTGTGTGTGTGTGTTGTCGGTGTGTGTGTGTGTGTGTGTGTGTTGTCGGTGTGTGTGTGTGTGTGTTGTCTGTGTGTGTGTGTGTGTGTTGTCGGTGTGTGTGTGTTTATGTGTTGTCGGTGTGTGTGTGTGTGTGTTGTCGGTGTGTGTGTGTGTGTGTGTGTGTGTGTGTGTGTTGCCGGTGTGTGTGTGTGTGTTGTCGGTGTGTGTGTGTGTGTGTTGTCGGTGTGTGTGTGTGTGTGTGTGTGTTGTCGGTGTGTGTGTGTGTGTGTGTTGTCGGTGTGTGTGTGTGTGTTGTCGGTGTGTGTGTGTGTTTATGTGTTGTCGGTGTGTGTGTGTGTGTGTGTGTGTGTGTGTTGTCGGTGTGTGTGTGTGTGTGTTGTCGGTGTGTGTGTGTGTTGTCGGTGTGTGTGTGTGTGTGTGTGTTGTCGGTGTGTGTGTGTGTTGTCAGTGTGTGTGTGTGTGTGTTGTCGGTGTGTGTGTGTTTATGTGTTGTCGGTGTGTGTGTGTGTGTGTTGTCGGTGTGTGTTTGTGTGTTGTCGGTGTGTGTGTGTGTTGTCGGTGTGTGTGTGTGTGTTGTCGGTGTGTGTGTGTTGTCGGTGTGTGTGAGTGTGTGTTGTCGGTGTGTGTGTGTGTGTGTTGTCGGAGTGTGTGTGTGTGTGTTGTCGGTGTGTGTGTGTGTGTGTTGTCGGTGTGTGTGTGTGTGTGTTGTCGGTGTGTGTGTGTGTGTGTGTGTTGTCGGTGTGTGTGTGTGTGTTGTGTGTGTGTGTGTGTTGTTTGTGTGTGTGTGTGTTGTCGGTGTGTGTGTGTGTGTGTTGTCGGTGTGTGTGTGTGTGTGTGTGTGTGTGTGTGTGTGTGTGTGTGTGTGTGTGTGTGTGTGTGTGTGTGTTGTCGGTGTGTGTGTGTGTGTTGTCGGTGTGTGTGTGTGTGTGTTGTCGGTGTGTTGTCGGTGTGTGTGTGTGTGTTGTCGGTGTGTGTGTGTGTGTTGTCGGTATGTGTGTGTGTGTGTTGTCGGTGTGTGTGTGTGTTGTCGGTGTGTGTGTGTGTTGTCGGTGTGTGTGTGTGTGTGTTGTCGGTGTGTGTGTGTGTGTGTGTGTTGTTGGTGTGTGTGTGTGTGTGTTGTGTGTGTGTGTGTTGTTTGTGTGTGTGTGTGTTGTCGGTGTGTGTGTGTGTGTCTGTTGTCGGTGTGTGTGTGTGTGTGGTCGGTGTGTGTGTGTGTGTGTTGTCGGTGTGTGTGTGTGTTGTCGGTGTGTGTGTGTGTGTGTTGTCGGTGTGTGTGTGTGTGTGTTGTGTGTGTGTGTGTTGTCGGTGTGTGTGTGTGTGTGTTGTCGGTGTGTGTGTGTGTTGTCGGTGTGTGTGTGTGTGTGTGTGTGTGTGTGTGTGTGTTGTCGGTGTGTGTGTGTGTGTGTGTTGTCGGTGTGTGTGTGTGTGTGTTGTCAGTGTGTGTGTGTGTGTGTGTTGTCGGTGTGTGTGTGTGTGTGTTGTCGGTGTGTGTGTGTGTGTGTTGTCTGTGTGTGTGTGTGTTGTCGGTGTGTGTGTGTTTATGTGTTGTCGGTGTGTGTGTGTGTGTGTTGTCGGTGTGTGTGTGTGTTGTCGGTGTGTGTGTGTGTGTGTGTTGTCGGTGTGTGTGTGTGTTGTCGGTGTGTGTGTGTGTGTGTGTGTGTGTGTGTGTGTTGTCGGTGTGTGTGTGTGTTGTCGGTGTGTATGTGTGTGTGTGTTGTCGGTGTGTGTGTGTGTGTGTGTTGTCGGTGTGTGTGTGTGTGTTGTCAGTGTGTGTGTGTGTGTGTTGTCGGTGTGTGTGTGTGTGTGTTGTCGGTGTGTGTGTGTGTTGTCGGTGTGTGTGTGTTGTAGGTGTGTGTGTGTGTGTGTTGTCGGTGTGTGTGTGTGTTGTGTGTGTGTGTGTTGTCGGTGTGTGTGTTGTCTGAGTGTGTGTGTGTGTGTGTGTGTTGTCGGTGTGTGTGTTGTCGGTGTGTGTGTGTGTGTGTGTTGTCGGTGTGTGTGTGTGTGTGTGTGTGTGTTGTCGGTGTGTGTGTGTGTGTGTTGTCGGTGTGTGTGTGTGTGTGTTGTCAGTGTGTGTGTGTGTGTGTGTGTGTGTGTGTGTGTGTGTGTGTGTGTGTGTGTGTGTGTGTGTGTGTGTGTGTGTGTGTGTGTGTGTGTGTGTGTGTGTGTGTGTGTTGTCGGTGTGTGTGTGTGTGTGTTGTCGGTGTGTGTGTGTGTGTTGTGTGTGTGTGTGTGTTGTCGGTGTGTGTGTGTGTGTTGTCGGTGTGTGTGTGTGTGTGTTGTCGGTGTGTGTGTGTGTGTGTTGTCGGTGTGTGTGTGTGTGTTGTGTGTGTGTGTGTTGTTTGTGTGTGTGTGTGTTGTCGGTGTGTGTGTGTGTGTGTTGTCGGTGTGTGTGTGTGTGTGTGTGTGTGTGTGTGTGTGTGTGTGTGTGTGTGTTGTCGGTGTGTGTGTGTGTGTGTGTTGTCGGTGTGTGTGTGTGTGTTGCCGGTGTGTGTGTGTGTGTTGTCGGTGTGTGTGTGTGTGTGTTGTCGGTGTGTGTGTGTGTGTGTTGTCGGTGTGTGTGTGTGTGTGTGTGTGTTGTCGGTGTGTGTGTGTTGTCGGTGTGTGTGTGTGTGTGTTGTCGGTGTGTTGTCGGTGTGTGTGTGTGTGTTGTCGGTGTGTGTGTGTGTGTTGTCGGTGTGTGTGTGTGTGTGTGTTGTCGGTGTGTGTGTGTGTGTTGCCGGTGTGTGTGTGTGTGTTGTCGGTGTGTGTGTGTGTTGTTGGTGTGTGTGTGTTGTCGGTGTGTGTGTGTGTGTGTTGTCGGTGTGTGTGTGTGTGTGTGTTGTCTGTGTGTGTGTGTTGTCGGTGTGTGTGTGTGTGTGTGTTGTCGGTGTGTGTGTGTGTGTGTTGTCGGTGTGTGTGTGTGTGTGTGTGTGTGTGTGTGTGTGTGTGTGTGTGTGTGTGTGTGTGTTGTCGGTGTGTGTGTGTGTGTGTGTGTTGTCGGTGTGTGTGTGTGTGTGTTGCCGGTGTGTGTGTGTGTGTTGTCGGTGTGTGTGTGTGTTGTTGGTGTGTGTGTGTTGTCGGTGTGTGTGTGTGTGTGTTGTCGGTGTGTGTGTGTGTTGTGTGTGTGTGTGTTGTGTGTGTGTGTGTTGTCGGTGTGTGTGTGTGTTTATGTGTTGTCGGTGTGTGTGTGTTTGTTGTCGGTGTGTGTGTGTGTGTTGTCAGTGTGTGTGTGTGTGTTGTCGGTGTGTGTGTGTGTTGTCGGTGTGTGTGTGTGTTGTCGGTGTGTGTGTGTGTGTGTGTTGTCGGTGTGTGTGTGTGTGTTGTCGGTGTGTGTGTGTGTTGTCGGTGTGTGTGTGTGTGTGTTGTCGGTGTGTGTGTGTGTTGTCAGTGTGTGTGTGTGTGTGTTGTCGGTGTGTGTGTGTTTATGTGTTGTCGGTGTGTGTGTGGGTGTGTTGTCGGTGTGTGTGTGTTGTCGGTGTGTGTGTGTGTTGTCGGTGTGTGTGTGTGTGTTGTCGGTGTGTGTGTGTTGTCGGTGTGTGTGTGTGTGTGTTGTCGGTGTGTGTGTGTGTGTGTTGTCGGAGTGTGTGTGTGTGTGTTGTCGGTGTGTGTGTGTGTGTGTTGTCGGTGTGTGTGTGTGTGTGTTGTCGGTGTGTGTGTGTGTGTGTGTTGTCGGTGTGTGTGTGTGTGTTGTGTGTGTGTGTGTTGTTTGTGTGTGTGTGTGTTGTCGGTGTGTGTGTGTGTGTGTTGTCGGTGTGTGTGTGTGTGTGTGTGTGTGTGTGTGTGTGTGTGTGTGTGTGTGTGTGTGTGTGTGTGTGTGTGTGTGTGTTGTCGGTGTGTGTGTGTGTGTGTGTTGTCGGTGTGTGTGTGTGTGTGTGTTGTCGGTGTGTGTGTGTGTGTGTTGTCGGTGTGTTGTCGGTGTGTGTGTGTGTGTTGTCGGTGTGTGTGTGTTGTCGGTATGTGTGTGTGTGTGTTGTCGGTGTGTGTGTGTGTTGTCGGTGTGTGTGTGTGTGTGTTGTCGGTGTGTGTGTGTGTTGTCGGTGTGTGTGTGTGTGTGTGTGTTGTTGGTGTGTGTGTGTGTGTGTTGTGTGTGTGTGTGTTGTTTGTGTGTGTGTGTGTTGTCGGTGTGTGTGTGTGTGTCTGTTGTCGGTGTGTGTGTGTGTGTTGTCGGTGTGTGTGTGTGTGTGTTGTCGGTGTGTGTGTGTGTGTTGTCGGTGTGTGTGTGTGTTGTCGGTGTGTGTGTGTGTGTGTGTGTGTGTGTGTGTGTTGTCGGTGTGTGTGTGTGTGTGTGTTGTCGGTGTGTGTGTGTGTGTGTTGTCAGTGTGTGTGTGTGTGTGTGTTGTTGGTGTGTGTGTGTGTTGTCGGTGTGTGTGTGTGTGTGTTGTCTGTGTGTGTGTGTGTGTGTTGTCGGTGTGTGTGTGTTTATGTGTTGTCGGTGTGTGTGTGTGTGTGTTGTCGGTGTGTGTGTGTGTGTGTGTGTGTGTGTGTGTGTGTGTTGCCGGTGTGTGTGTGTGTGTTGTCGGTGTGTGTGTGTGTGTGTTGTCGGTGTGTGTGTGTGTGTGTGTGTGTTGTCGGTGTGTGTGTGTGTGTGTGTTGTCGGTGTGTGTGTGTGTGTTGTCGGTGTGTGTGTGTGTTTATGTGTTGTCGGTGTGTGTGTGTGTGTGTGTGTGTGTGTGTTGTCGGTGTGTGTGTGTGTGTGTTGTCGGTGTGTGTGTGTGTTGTCGGTGTGTGTGTGTGTGTGTGTGTTGTCGGTGTGTGTGTGTGTTGTCAGTGTGTGTGTGTGTGTGTTGTCGGTGTGTGTGTGTTTATGTGTTGTCGGTGTGTGTGTGTGTGTGTTGTCGGTGTGTGTTTGTGTGTTGTCGGTGTGTGTGTGTGTTGTCGGTGTGTGTGTGTGTGTTGTCGGTGTGTGTGTGTTGTCGGTGTGTGTGAGTGTGTGTTGTCGGTGTGTGTGTGTGTGTGTTGTCGGAGTGTGTGTGTGTGTGTTGTCGGTGTGTGTGTGTGTGTGTTGTCGGTGTGTGTGTGTGTGTGTTGTCGGTGTGTGTGTGTGTGTGTGTGTTGTCGGTGTGTGTGTGTGTGTTGTGTGTGTGTGTGTGTTGTTTGTGTGTGTGTGTGTTGTCGGTGTGTGTGTGTGTGTGTTGTCGGTGTGTGTGTGTGTGTGTGTGTGTGTGTGTGTGTGTGTGTGTGTGTGTGTGTGTGTGTGTGTGTGTGTGTGTTGTCGGTGTGTGTGTGTGTGTGTGTTGTCGGTGTGTGTGTGTGTGTTGTCGGTGTGTGTGTGTGTGTGTTGTCGGTGTGTTGTCGGTGTGTGTGTGTGTGTTGTCGGTGTGTGTGTGTGTGTTGTCGGTATGTGTGTGTGTGTGTTGTCGGTGTGTGTGTGTGTTGTCGGTGTGTGTGTGTGTTGTCGGTGTGTGTGTGTGTGTGTTGTCGGTGTGTGTGTGTGTGTGTGTGTTGTTGGTGTGTGTGTGTGTGTGTTGTGTGTGTGTGTGTTGTTTGTGTGTGTGTGTGTTGTCGGTGTGTGTGTGTGTGTCTGTTGTCGGTGTGTGTGTGTGTGTGGTCGGTGTGTGTGTGTGTGTGTTGTCGGTGTGTGTGTGTGTTGTCGGTGTGTGTGTGTGTGTGTTGTCGGTGTGTGTGTGTGTGTGTTGTGTGTGTGTGTGTTGTCGGTGTGTGTGTGTGTGTGTTGTCGGTGTGTGTGTGTGTTGTCGGTGTGTGTGTGTGTGTGTGTGTGTGTGTGTGTGTGTTGTCGGTGTGTGTGTGTGTGTGTGTTGTCGGTGTGTGTGTGTGTGTGTTGTCAGTGTGTGTGTGTGTGTGTGTTGTCGGTGTGTGTGTGTGTGTGTTGTCGGTGTGTGTGTGTGTGTGTTGTCTGTGTGTGTGTGTGTTGTCGGTGTGTGTGTGTTTATGTGTTGTCGGTGTGTGTGTGTGTGTGTTGTCGGTGTGTGTGTGTGTTGTCGGTGTGTGTGTGTGTGTGTGTTGTCGGTGTGTGTGTGTGTTGTCGGTGTGTGTGTGTGTGTGTGTGTGTGTGTGTGTGTTGTCGGTGTGTGTGTGTGTTGTCGGTGTGTATGTGTGTGTGTGTTGTCGGTGTGTGTGTGTGTGTGTGTTGTCGGTGTGTGTGTGTGTGTTGTCAGTGTGTGTGTGTGTGTGTTGTCGGTGTGTGTGTGTGTGTGTTGTCGGTGTGTGTGTGTGTTGTCGGTGTGTGTGTGTTGTAGGTGTGTGTGTGTGTGTGTTGTCGGTGTGTGTGTGTGTTGTGTGTGTGTGTGTTGTCGGTGTGTGTGTTGTCTGAGTGTGTGTGTGTGTGTGTGTGTTGTCGGTGTGTGTGTTGTCGGTGTGTGTGTGTGTGTGTGTTGTCGGTGTGTGTGTGTGTGTGTGTGTGTGTTGTCGGTGTGTGTGTGTGTGTGTTGTCGGTGTGTGTGTGTGTGTGTTGTCAGTGTGTGTGTGTGTGTGTGTGTGTGTGTGTGTGTGTGTGTGTGTGTGTGTGTGTGTGTGTGTGTGTGTGTGTGTGTGTGTGTGTGTGTGTGTGTGTGTTGTCGGTGTGTGTGTGTGTGTGTTGTCGGTGTGTGTGTGTGTGTTGTGTGTGTGTGTGTGTTGTCGGTGTGTGTGTGTGTGTTGTCGGTGTGTGTGTGTGTGTGTTGTCGGTGTGTGTGTGTGTGTGTTGTCGGTGTGTGTGTGTGTGTTGTGTGTGTGTGTGTTGTTTGTGTGTGTGTGTGTTGTCGGTGTGTGTGTGTGTGTGTTGTCGGTGTGTGTGTGTGTGTGTGTGTGTGTGTGTGTGTGTGTGTGTGTGTGTGTTGTCGGTGTGTGTGTGTGTGTGTGTTGTCGGTGTGTGTGTGTGTGTTGCCGGTGTGTGTGTGTGTGTTGTCGGTGTGTGTGTGTGTGTGTTGTCGGTGTGTGTGTGTGTGTGTTGTCGGTGTGTGTGTGTGTGTGTGTGTGTTGTCGGTGTGTGTGTGTTGTCGGTGTGTGTGTGTGTGTGTTGTCGGTGTGTTGTCGGTGTGTGTGTGTGTGTTGTCGGTGTGTGTGTGTGTGTTGTCGGTGTGTGTGTGTGTGTGTGTTGTCGGTGTGTGTGTGTGTGTTGCCGGTGTGTGTGTGTGTGTTGTCGGTGTGTGTGTGTGTTGTTGGTGTGTGTGTGTTGTCGGTGTGTGTGTGTGTGTGTTGTCGGTGTGTGTGTGTGTGTGTGTTGTCTGTGTGTGTGTGTTGTCGGTGTGTGTGTGTGTGTGTGTTGTCGGTGTGTGTGTGTGTGTGTTGTCGGTGTGTGTGGTGTGTGTGTGTGTGTGTGTGTGTGTGTGTGTGTGTGTGTGTGTGTGTGTGTTGTCGGTGTGTGTGTGTGTGTGTGTGTTGTCGGTGTGTGTGTGTGTGTGTTGCCGGTGTGTGTGTGTGTGTTGTCGGTGTGTGTGTGTGTTGTTGGTGTGTGTGTGTTGTCGGTGTGTGTGTGTGTGTGTTGTCGGTGTGTGTGTGTGTTGTGTGTGTGTGTGTTGTGTGTGTGTGTGTTGTCTGAGTGTGTGTGTGTGTGTGTGTGTGTTGTCGGTGTGTGTGTGTTGTCGGTGTGTGTGTGTGTGTGTGTTGTCGGTGTGTGTGTGTGTGTGTGTGTGTTGTCGGTGTGTGTGTGTGTGTGTTGTCGGTGTGTGTGTGTGTGTGTTGTCAGTGTGTGTGTGTGTGTGTGTTGTCGGTGTGTGTGTTGTCTGTGTGTGTGTGTGTGTGTGTGTGTTGTCGGTGTGTGTGTGTTGTCGGTGTGTGTGTGTGTGTTGTTGCTGTGTGTGTGTGTTGTCGGTGTGTGTGTGTGTGTGTGTTGTCGGTGTGTGTGTGTGTGTGTTGTCGGTGTGTGTGTGTGTGTGTGTGTGTGTGTGTGTGTGTGTGTGTGTGTGTGTGTGTGTCGGTGTGTGTGTGTGTGTGTGTTGTCGGTGTGTGTGTGTGTGTGTTGCCGGTGTGTGTGTGTGTGTTGTCGGTGTGTGTGTGTGTTGTTGGTGTGTGTGTGTTGTCGGTGTGTGTGTGTGTGTGTTGTCGGTGTGTGTGTGTGTTGTGTGTGTGTGTGTTGTGTGTGTGTGTGTTGTCTGAGTGTGTGTGTGTGTGTGTGTGTGTGTTGTCGGTGTGTGTGTGTTGTCGGTGTGTGTGTGTGTGTGTGTTGTCGGTGTGTGTGTGTGTGTGTGTGTGTTGTCGGTGTGTGTGTGTGTGTGTTGTCGGTGTGTGTGTGTGTGTGTTGTCAGTGTGTGTGTGTGTGTGTGTTGTCGGTGTGTGTGTGTGTGTGTTGTCGGTTTGTGTGTGTGTGTGTGTGTTGTCGGTGTGTGTGTGTTGTGGGTGTGTGTGTGTGTGTTGTCGGTGTGTGTGTGTGTGTTGCTGGTGTTTGTGTGTGTGTGTGTTGTCGATGTGTGTGAGTGTGTTTTGTCGGTGTGTGTGTGTGTGTGTGTGTTGTCGGTGTGTGTGTGTGTGTGTTGTCGGTGTGTGTGTGTGTGTTGTCGGTGTGTGTGTGTGTGTTGTCGGTGTGTGTGTGTGTGTGTTGTCGGTGTGTGTGTGTGTGTGTGTGTGTTGTCGGTGTGTGTGTGTGTGTGTTGTGTGTGTGTGTTGTTTGTGTGTGTGTGTGTTGTCGGTGTGTGTGTGTGTGTGTTGTCGGTGTGTGTGTGTGTGTGTGTGTGTGTGTGTGTGTGTGTGTTGCCGGTGTGTGTGTGTGTGTTGTCGGTGTGTGTGTGTGTGTGTTGTCGGTGTGTGTGTGTGTGTGTTGTCGGTGTGTGTGTGTGTGTGTGTGTGTTGTCGGTGTGTGTGTGTGTGTTGTCGGTGTGTGTGTGTGTTTATGTGTTGTCGGTGTGTGTGTGTGTGTGTTGTCGGTGTGTGTGTGTGTTTATGTGTTGTCGGTGTGTGTGTGTTTGTTGTCGGTGTGTGTGTGTGTGTTGTCGGTGTGTGTGTGTGTGTTGTCGGTGTGTGTGTGTGTTGTCGGTGTGTGTGTGTGTTGTCGGTGTGTGTGTGTGTGTGTGTGTTGTCGGTGTGTGTGTGTGTGTGTGTTGTCGGTGTGTGTGTGTGTTGTCGGTGTGTGTGTGTGTGTGTTGTCGGTGTGTGTGTGTGTTGTCAGTGTGTGTGTGTGTGTGTTGTCGGTGTGTGTGTGTTTATGTGTTGTCGGTGTGTGTGTGGGTGTGGTGTCGGTGTGTGTGTGTGTGTTGTCGGTGTGTGTGTGTGTTGTCGGTGTGTGTGTGTGTGTTGTCGGTGTGTGTGTGTTGTCGGTGTGTGTGTGTGTGTGTTGTCGGTGTGTGTGTGTGTGTGTTGTCGGAGTGTGTGTGTGTGTGTTGTCGGTGTGTGTGTGTGTGTGTTGTCGGTGTGTGTGTGTGTGTGTTGTCGGTGTGTGTGTGTGTGTGTGTGTTGTCGGTGTGTGTGTGTGTGTTGTGTGTGTGTGTGTTGTTTGTGTGTGTGTGTGTTGTCGGTGTGTGTGTGTGTGTGTTGTCGGTGTGTGTGTGTGTGTGTGTGTGTGTGTGTGTGTGTGTGTGTGTGTGTGTGTGTGTGTGTGTGTGTGGTGTGTGTGTGTGTTGTCGGTGTGTGTGTGTGTTGTCGGTGTGTGTGTGTGTGTTGTCGGTGTGTGTGTGTGTGTGTTGTCGGTGTGTTGTCGGTGTGTGTGTGTGTGTTGTCGGTGTGTGTGTGTGTGTTGTCGGTATGTGTGTGTGTGTGTTGTCGGTGTGTGTGTGTGTTGTCGGTGTGTGTGTGTGTGTGTTGTCGGTGTGTGTGTGTGTGTGTTGTCGGTGTGTGTGTGTGTGTGTGTGTTGTTGGTGTGTGTGTGTGTGTGTTGTGTGTGTGTGTGTTGTTTGTGTGTGTGTGTGTTGTCGGTGTGTGTGTGTGTGTCTGTTGTCGGTGTGTGTGTGTGTGTTGTCGGTGTGTGTGTGTGTGTGTTGTCGGTGTGTGTGTGTGTGTTGTCGGTGTGTGTGTGTGTGTGTTGTGTGTGTGTGTGTTGTCGGTGTGTGTGTGTGTGTGTTGTCGGTGTGTGTGTGTGTGTTGTCGGTGTGTGTGTGTGTGTGTTGTGTGTGTGTGTGTTGTCGGTGTGTGTGTGTGTGTGTTGTCGGTGTGTGTGTGTGTTGTCGGTGTGTGTGTGTGTGTGTGTGTGTGTGTGTGTTGTCGGTGTGTGTGTGTGTGTGTTGTCGGTGTGTGTGTGTGTGTGTTGTCAGTGTGTGTGTGTGTGTGTGTGTTGTCGGTGTGTGTGTGTGTTGTCGGTATGTGTGTGTGTGTGTTGTCTGTGTGTGTGTGTGTGTGTTGTCGGTGTGTGTGTGTTTATGTGTTGTCGGTGTGTGTGTGTGTGTGTTGTCGGTGTGTGTGTGTGTGTGTGTGTGTGTGTGTGTGTGTGTGTTGCCGGTGTGTGTGTGTTTGTTGTCGGTGTGTGTGTGTGTGTGTTGTCGGTGTGTGTGTGTGTGTGTGTGTGTTGTCGGTGTGTGTGTGTGTGTGTGTTGTCGGTGTGTGTGTGTGTGTTGTCGGTGTGTGTGTGTGTTTATGTGTTGTCGGTGTGTGTGTGTGTGTGTGTGTGTTGTCGGTGTGTGTGTGTGTGTTGTCGGTGTGTGTGTGTGTTGTCGGTGTGTGTGTGTGTGTGTGTGTTGTCGGTGTGTGTGTGTGTTGTCAGTGTGTGTGTGTGTGTGTTGTCGGTGTGTGTGTGTTTATGTGTTGTCGGTGTGTGTGTGTGTGTTGTCGGTGTGTGTGTGTGTGTTGTCGGTGTGTGTGTGTGTTGTCGGTGTGTGTGTGTGTTGTCGGTGTGTGTGTGTGTGTGTGTGTTGTCGGTGTGTGTGTGTGTGTGTGTTGTCGGTGTGTGTGTGTGTTGTCGGTGTGTGTGTGTGTGTGTTGTCGGTGTGTGTGTGTGTTGTCAGTGTGTGTGTGTGTGTGTTGTCGGTGTGTGTGTGTTTATGTGTTGTCGGTGTGTGTGTGGGTGTGGTGTCGGTGTGTGTGTGTGTGTTGTCGGTGTGTGTGTGTGTTGTCGGTGTGTGTGTGTGTGTTGTCGGTGTGTGTGTGTTGTCGGTGTGTGTGTGTGTGTGTTGTCGGTGTGTGTGTGTGTGTGTTGTCGGAGTGTGTGTGTGTGTGTTGTCGGTGTGTGTGTGTGTGTGTTGTCGGTGTGTGTGTGTGTGTGTTGTCGGTGTGTGTGTGTGTGTGTGTGTTGTCGGTGTGTGTGTGTGTGTTGTGTGTGTGTGTGTTGTTTGTGTGTGTGTGTGTTGTCGGTGTGTGTGTGTGTGTGTTGTCGGTGTGTGTGTGTGTGTGTGTGTGTGTGTGTGTGTGTGTGTGTGTGTGTGTGTGTGTGTGTGTGTGTTGTCGGTGTGTGTGTGTGTGTGTGTTGTCGGTGTGTGTGTGTGTGTTGTCGGTGTGTGTGTGTGTGTGTTGTCGGTGTGTTGTCGGTGTGTGTGTGTGTGTTGTCGGTGTGTGTGTGTGTGTTGTCGGTATGTGTGTGTGTGTGTTGTCGGTGTGTGTGTGTGTTGTCGGTGTGTGTGTGTGTGTGTTGTCGGTGTGTGTGTGTGTGTGTTGTCGGTGTGTGTGTGTGTGTGTGTGTTGTTGGTGTGTGTGTGTGTGTGTTGTGTGTGTGTGTGTTGTTTGTGTGTGTGTGTGTTGTCGGTGTGTGTGTGTGTGTCTGTTGTCGGTGTGTGTGTGTGTGTTGTCGGTGTGTGTGTGTGTGTGTTGTCGGTGTGTGTGTGTGTGTTGTCGGTGTGTGTGTGTGTGTGTTGTGTGTGTGTGTGTTGTCGGTGTGTGTGTGTGTTGTCGGTGTGTGTGTGTGTGTGTTGTCGGTGTGTGTGTGTGTGTGTTGTCGGTGTGTGTGTGTGTGTGTGTGTTGTTGGTGTGTGTGTGTGTGTGTTGTGTGTGTGTGTGTTGTTTGTGTGTGTGTGTGTTGTCGGTGTGTGTGTGTGTGTCTGTTGTCGGTGTGTGTGTGTGTGTTGTCGGTGTGTGTGTGTGTGTGTTGTCGGTGTGTGTGTGTGTGTTGTCGGTGTGTGTGTGTGTGTGTTGTGTGTGTGTGTGTTGTCGGTGTGTGTGTGTGTGTGTTGTCGGTGTGTGTGTGTGTGTTGTCGGTGTGTGTGTGTGTGTGTTGTGTGTGTGTGTGTTGTCGGTGTGTGTGTGTGTGTGTTGTCGGTGTGTGTGTGTGTTGTCGTGTGTGTGTGTGTGTGTGTGTGTGTGTGTGTTGTCGGTGTGTGTGTGTGTGTGTTGTCGGTGTGTGTGTGTGTGTGTTGTCAGTGTGTGTGTGTGTGTGTGTTGTCGGTGTGTGTGTGTGTTGTCGGTATGTGTGTGTGTGTGTTGTCTGTGTGTGTGTGTGTGTGTTGTTGGTGTGTGTGTGTTTATGTGTTGTCGGTGTGTGTGTGTGTGTGTTGTCGGTGTGTGTGTGTGTGTGTGTGTGTGTGTGTGTGTGTTGCCGGTGTGTGTGTGTTTGTTGTCGGTGTGTGTGTGTGTGTGTTGTCGGTGTGTGTGTGTGTGTGTGTGTGTTGTCGGTGTGTGTGTGTGTGTGTGTTGTCGGTGTGTGTGTGTGTGTTGTCGGTGTGTGTGTGTGTTTATGTGTTGTCGGTGTGTGTGTGTGTGTGTGTTGTCGGTGTGTGTGTGTGTGTTGTCGGTGTGTGTGTGTGTTGTCGGTGTGTGTGTGTGTGTGTGTGTTGTCGGTGTGTGTGTGTGTTGTCAGTGTGTGTGTGTGTGTGTTGTCGGTGTGTGTGTGTTTATGTGTTGTCGGTGTGTGTGTGTGTGTGTTGTCGGTGTGTGTGTGTGTGTTGTCGGTGTGTGTGTGTGTTGTCGGTGTGTGTGTGTGTGTTGTCGGTGTGTGTGTGTTGTCGGTGTGTGTGTGTGTGTGTTGTCGGTGTGTGTGTGTGTGTGTTGTCGGAGTGTGTGTGTGTGTGTTGTCGGTGTGTGTGTGTGTGTGTTGTCGGTGTGTGTGTGTGTGTGTTGTCGGTGTGTG
This sequence comes from Salmo salar, assembly GCF_965601325.2. Taxonomy (NCBI): domain Eukaryota; kingdom Metazoa; phylum Chordata; class Actinopteri; order Salmoniformes; family Salmonidae; genus Salmo; species Salmo salar. Next base: position 380,809 of record NW_027675408.1, read on the forward strand.
TGTGTGTGTGTGTGTGTGTGTGTGTGTGTGTGTGTGTGTTGTCGGTGTGTGTGTGTGTGTGTGTTGTCGGTGTGTGTGTGTGTGTGTGTTGTCGGTGTGTGTGTGTGTGTGTTGTCGGTGTGTTGTCGGTGTGTGTGTGTGTGTTGTCGGTGTGTGTGTGTGTGTTGTCGGTATGTGTGTGTGTGTGTTGTCGGTGTGTGTGTGTGTTGTCGGTGTGTGTGTGTGTGTGTGTGTTGTCGGTGTGTGTGTGTGTGTGTTGTCGGTGTGTGTGTGTGTGTGTGTGTTGTTGGTGTGTGTGTGTGTGTGTTGTGTGTGTGTGTGTTGTTTGTGTGTGTGTGTGTTGTCGGTGTGTGTGTGTGTGTCTGTTGTCGGTGTGTGTGTGTGTGTTGTCGGTGTGTGTGTGTGTGTTGTCGGTGTGTGTGTGTGTGTTGTCGGTGTGTGTGTGTGTGTGTTGTCGGTGTGTGTGTGTGTGTGTTGTGTGTGTGTGTGTTGTCGGTGTGTGTGTGTGTGTGTTGTCGGTGTGTGTGTGTGTTGTCGGTGTGTGTGTGTGTGTGTGTGTGTGTGTTGTCGGTGTGTGTGTGTGTGTGTTGTCGGTGTGTGTGTGTGTGTGTTGTCAGTGTGTGTGTGTGTGTGTTGTCGGTGTGTGTGTGTGTTGTCGGTGTGTGTGTGTGTGTGTTGTCTGTGTGTGTGTGTGTGTGTTGTCGGTGTGTGTGTGTTTATGTGTTGTCGGTGTGTGTGTGTGTGTGTTGTCGGTGTGTGTGTGTGTGTGTGTGTGTGTGTGTGTGTGTGTGTGTGTGTGTTGAGGGTGTGTGTGTGTGTGTTGTCGGTGTGTGTGTGTGTGTGTTGTCGGTGTGTGTGTGTGTGTGTGTGTGTTGTCGGTGTGTGTGTGTGTGTGTGTTGTCGGTGTGTGTGTGTGTGTTGTCGGTGTGTGTGTGTGTTTATGTGTTGTCGGTGTGTGTGTGTGTGTGTGTGTGTTGTCGGTGTGTGTGTGTGTGTTGTCGGTGTGTGTGTGTGTTGTCGGTGTGTGTGTGTGTGTTGTCGGTGTGTGTGTGTGTTGTCAGTGTGTGTGTGTGTGTGTTGTCGGTGTGTGTGTGTTTATGTGTTGTCGGTGTGTGTGTGTGTGTGTTGTCGGTGTGTGTGTGTGTGTTGTCGGTGTGTGTGTGTGTTGTCGGTGTGTGTGTGTGTGTTGTCGGTGTGTGTGTGTTGTCGGTGTGTGTGTGTGTGTGTTGTCGGTGTGTGTGTGTGTGTGTTGTCGGAGTGTGTGTGTGTGTGTTGTCGGTGTGTGTGTGTGTGTGTTGTCGGTGTGTGTGTGTGTGTGTTGTCGGTGTGTGTGTGTGTGTGTGTGTTGTCGGTGTGTGTGTGTGTGTTGTGTGTGTGTGTGTTGTTTGTGTGTGTGTGTGTTGTCGGTGTGTGTGTGTGTGTGTTGTCGGTGTGTGTGTGTGTGTGTGTGTGTGTGTGTGTGTGTGTGTGTGTGTGTGTGTGTGTGTTGTCGGTGTGTGTGTGTGTGTGTGTTGTCGGTGTGTGTGTGTGTGTTGTCGGTGTGTGTGTGTGTTGTCGGTGTGTTGTCGGTGTGTGTGTGTGTGTTGTCGGTGTGTGTGTGTGTGTTGTCGGTATGTGTGTGTGTGTGTTGTCGGTGTGTGTGTGTGTTGTCGGTGTGTGTGTGTGTTGTCGGTGTGTGTGTGTGTGTGTTGTCGGTGTGTGTGTGTGTGTGTGTGTTGTTGGTGTGTGTGTGTGTGTGTTGTGTGTGTGTGTGTTGTTTGTGTGTGTGTGTGTTGTCGGTGTGTGTGTGTGTGTCTGTTGTCGGTGTGTGTGTGTGTGTGGTCGGTGTGTGTGTGTGTTGTCGGTGTGTGTGTGTGTGTTGTCGGTGTGTGTGTGTGTGTGTTGTCGGTGTGTGTGTGTGTGTGTTGTGTGTGTGTGTGTTGTCGGTGTGTGTGTGTGTGTGTTTTCGGTGTGTGTGTGTGTTGTCGGTGTGTGTGTGTGTGTGTGTGTGTGTGTGTTGTCGGTGTGTGTGTGTGTGTGTTGTCGGTGTGTGTGTGTGTGTGTTGTCAGTGTGTGTGTGTGTGTGTGTTGTCGGTGTGTGTGTGTGTGTGTTGTCGGTGTGTGTGTGTGTTGTCTGTGTGTGTGTGTGTTGTCGGTGTGTGTGTGTTTATGTGTTGTCGGTGTGTGTGTGTGTGTGTTGTCGGTGTGTGTGTGTGGTCGGTGTGTGTGTGTGTGTGTTGTCGGTGTGTGTGTGTGTTGTCGGTGTGTGTGTGTGTGTGTGTGTGTGTGTGTGTTGTCGGTGTGTGTGTGTGTTGTCGGTGTGTATGTGTGTGTGTGTTGTCGGTGTGTGTGTGTGTGTGTGTTGTCGGTGTGTGTGTGTGTGTTGTCAGTGTGTGTGTGTGTGTGTTGTCGGTGTGTGTGTGTGTGTGTTGTCGGTGTGTGTGTGTGTTGTCGGTGTGTGTGTGTTGTCGGTGTGTGTTTGTGTGTGTTGTCGGTGTGTGTGTGTGTTGTGTGTGTGTGTGTTGTCGGTGTGTGTGTTGTCTGAGTGTGTGTGTGTGTGTGTGTGTTGTCGGTGTGTGTGTTGTCGGTGTGTGTGTGTGTGTGTGTTGTCGGTGTGTGTGTGTGTGTGTGTGTGTGTTGTCGGTGTGTGTGTGTGTGTGTTGTCGGTGTGTGTGTGTGTGTGTTGTCAGTGTGTGTGTGTGTGTGTGTTGTCGGTGTGTGTGTGTGTGTGTTGTCGGTGTGTGTGTGTGTGTGTGTGTTGTCGGTGTATGTGTGTTGTGGGTGTGTGTGTGTGTTGTCGGTGTGTGTGTGTGTTGCTGGTGTTTGTGTGTGTGTGTGTTGTCGATGTGTGTGTGTGTGTGTTGTCGGTGTGTGTGTGTGTGTGTGTGTGTGTGTGTGTGTGTGTGTGTGTGTGTGTGTGTGTGTGTGTGTTGTCGGTGTGTGTGTGTGTGTGTGTTGTCGGTGTGTGTGTGTGTGTTGCCGGTGTGTGTGTGTGTGTTGTCGGTGTGTGTGTGTGTGTGTGTTGTCGGTGTGTGTGTGTGTGTGTGTTGTCGGTGTGTGTGTGTGTGTGTTGCCGGTGTGTGTGTGTGTGTTGTCGGTGTGTGTGTGTGTGTGTTGTCGGTGTGTGTGTGTGTGTGTTGTCGGTGTGTGTGTGTGTGTGTGTGTGTTGTCGGTGTGTGTGTGTTGTCGGTGTGTGTGTGTGTGTGTTGTCGGTGTGTTGTCGGTGTGTGTGTGTGTGTTGTCGGTGTGTGTGTGTGTGTGTGTTGTCGGTGTGTGTGTGTGTGTTGCCGGTGTGTGTGTGTGTGTTGTCGGTGTGTGTGTGTGTTGTTGGTGTGTGTGTGTTGTCGGTGTGTGTGTGTGTGTGTGTTGTCGGTGTGTGTGTGTGTTGTGTGTGTGTGTGTTGTGTGTGTGTGTGTTGTCTGAGTGTGTGTGTGTGTGTGTGTGTTGTCGGTGTGTGTGTGTTGTCGGTGTGTGTGTGTGTGTGTGTTGTCGGTGTGTGTGTGTGTGTGTGTTGTCGGTGTGTGTGTGTGTGTGTTGTCGGTGTGTGTGTGTGTGTGTTGTCAGTGTGTGTGTGTGTGTGTGTTGTCGGTGTGTGTGTGTGTGTGTTGTCGGTGTGTGTGTTTGTGTGTGTGTTGTCGGTGTGTGTGTGTTGTGGGTGTGTGTGTGTGTGTTGTCGGTGTGTGTGTGTGTGTTGCTGGTGTTTGTGTGTGTGTGTGTTGTCGATGTGTGTGAGTGTGTTTTGTCGGTGTGTGTGTGTGTGTGTGTGTGTGTGTTGTCGGTGTGTGTGTGTGTGTGTTGTCGGTGTGTGTGTGTGTGTGTTGTCGGTGTGTGTGTGTGTGTTGTCGGTGTGTGTGTGTGTGTTGTGTGTGTGTGTGTGTTGTTGGTGTGTGTGTGTGTGTTGTCGGTGTGTGTGTGTGTGTGTTGTCGGTGTGTGTGTGTGTGTGTGTGTTGTCGGTGTGTGTGTGTGTGTGTTGTGTGTGTGTGTTGTTTGTGTGTGTGTGTGTTGTCGGTGTGTGTGTGTGTGTGTTGTCGGTGTGTGTGTGTGTGTGTGTGTGTGTGTGTGTGTGTGTGTGTGTGTGTTGCCGGTGTGTGTGTGTGTGTTGTCGGTGTGTGTGTGTGTGTGTTGTCGGTGTGTGTGTGTGTGTGCGTTGTCGGTGTGTGTGTGTGTGTGTGTGTGTTGTCGGTGTGTGTGTGTTGTCGGTGTGTGTGTGTTGTCGGTGTGTGTGTGTGTGTTGTCGGTGTGTGTGTGTGTGTGTGTTGTCGGTGTGTGTGTGTGTGTGTTGTCGGTGTGTGTGTGTGTTGTGTGTGTGTGTGTTGTGTGTGTGTGTGTTGTCTGAGTGTGTGTGTGTGTGTGTGTGTTGTCGGTGTGTGTGTGTTGTCGGTGTGTGTGTGTGTGTGTGTTGTCGGTGTGTGTGTGTGTGTGTTGTCGGTGTGTGTGTGTGTGTGTGTGTGTGTGTGTGTGTGTGTGTGTGTGTGTGTGTGTGTGTGTGTGTTGTCGGTGTGTGTGTGTGTGTGTGTTGTCGGTGTGTGTGTGTGTGTTGCCGGTGTGTGTGTGTGTGTTGTCGGTGTGTGTGTGTGTTGTTGGTGTGTGTGTGTTGTCGGTGTGTGTGTGTGTGTGTTGTCGGTGTGTGTGTGTGTTGTGTGTGTGTGTGTTGTGTGTGTGTGTGTTGTCTGAGTGTGTGTGTGTGTGTGTGTGTGTTGTCGGTGTGTGTGTGTTGTCGGTGTGTGTGTGTGTGTGTGTTGTCGGTGTGTGTGTGTGTGTGTGTGTGTTGTCGGTGTGTGTGTGTGTGTGTGTTGTCGGTGTGTGTGTGTGTGTTGTCAGTGTGTGTGTGTGTGTGTGTTGTCGGTGTGTGTGTGTGTGTGTTGTCGGTGTGTGTGTGTGTGTGTGTGTTGTCGGTGTGTGTGTGTTGTGGGTGTGTGTGTGTGTGTTGTCGGTGTGTGTGTGTGTGTTGCTGGTGTTTGTGTGTGTGTGTGTTGTCGATGTGTGTGAGTGTGTTTTGTCGGTGTGTGTGTGTGTGTGTGTGTGTGTGTTGTCGGTGTGTGTGTGTGTGTGTTGTCGGTGTGTGTGTGTGTGTTGTGTGTGTGTGTGTTGTCGGTGTGTGTGTGTGTGTTGTCGGTGTGTGTGTGTGTGTGTTGTCGGTGTGTGTGTGTGTGTTGCCGGTGTGTGTGTGTGTGTTGTCGGTGTGTGTGTGTGTGTGTTGTCGGTGTGTGTGTGTGTGTGTGTTGTCGGTGTGTGTGTGTGTGTTGCCGGTGTGTGTGTGTGTGTTGTCGGTGTGTGTGTGTGTGTGTTGTCGGTGTGTGTGTGTGTGTGTTGTCGGTGTGTGTGTGTGTGTGTGTGTGTTGTCGGTGTGTGTGTGTTGTCGGTGTGTGTGTGTGTGTGTTGTCGGTGTGTTGTCGGTGTGTGTGTGTGTGTTGTCGGTGTGTGTGTGTGTGTTGTCGGTGTGTGTGTGTGTGTGTGTTGTCGGTGTGTGTGTGTGTGTTGTCGGTGTGTGTGTGTGTGTTGTCGGTGTGTGTGTGTGTTGTTGGTGTGTGTGTGTTGTCGGTGTGTGTGTGTGTGTGTTGTCGGTGTGTGTGTGTGTTGTGTGTGTGTGTGTTGTGTGTGTGTGTGTTGTCTGAGTGTGTGTGTGTGTGTGTGTGTTGTCGGTGTGTGTGTGTTGTCGGTGTGTGTGTGTGTGTGTGTTGTCGGTGTGTGTGTGTGTGTGTGTTGTTGGTGTGTGTGTGTGTGTGTTGTCGGTGTGTGTGTGTGTGTGTTGTCAGTGTGTGTGTGTGTGTGTGTTGTCGGTGTGTGTGTGTGTGTGTTGTCGGTGTGTGTGTTTGTGTGTGTGTTGTCGGTGTGTGTGTGTTGTGGGTGTGTGTGTGTGTGTTGTCGGTGTGTGTGTGTGTGTTGCTGGTGTTTGTGTGTGTGTGTGTTGTCGATGTGTGTGAGTGTGTTTTGTCGGTGTGTGTGTGTGTGTGTGTGTGTGTTGTCGGTGTGTGTGTGTGTGTGTTGTCGGTGTGTGTGTGTGTGTGTTGTCGGTGTGTGTGTGTGTGTTGTCGGTGTGTGTGTGTGTGTTGTGTGTGTGTGTGTGTTGTTGGTGTGTGTGTGTGTGTTGTCGGTGTGTGTGTGTGTGTGTTGTCGGTTTGTGTGTGTGTGTGTGTGTTGTCGGTGTGTGTGTGTGTGTGTTGTGTGTGTGTGTTGTTTGTGTGTGTGTGTGTTGTTGGTGTGTGTGTGTGTGTGTTGTCGGTGTGTGTGTGTGTGTGTTGTCAGTGTGTGTGTGTGTGTGTGTTGTCGGTGTGTGTGTGTGTGTGTTGTCGGTGTGTGTGTTTGTGTGTGTGTTGTCGGTGTGTGTGTGTTGTGGGTGTGTGTGTGTGTGTTGTCGGTGTGTGTGTGTGTGTTGCTGGTGTTTGTGTGTGTGTGTGTTGTCGATGTGTGTGAGTGTGTTTTGTCGGTGTGTGTGTGTGTGTGTGTGTGTGTGTTGTCGGTGTGTGTGTGTGTGTGTTGTCGGTGTGTGTGTGTGTGTGTTGTCGGTGTGTGTGTGTGTGTTGTCGGTGTGTGTGTGTGTGTTGTGTGTGTGTGTGTGTTGTTGGTGTGTGTGTGTGTGTTGTCGGTGTGTGTGTGTGTGTGTTGTCGGTGTGTGTGTGTGTGTGTGTGTTGTCGGTGTGTGTGTGTGTGTGTTGTGTGTGTGTGTTGTTTGTGTGTGTGTGTGTTGTCGGTGTGTGTGTGTGTGTGTTGTCGGTGTGTGTGTGTGTGTGTGTGTGTGTGTGTGTGTGTGTGTGTGTGTGTTGCCGGTGTGTGTGTGTTGTCGGTGTGTGTGTGTGTGTGTTGTCGGTGTGTGTGTGTGTGTGTTGTCGGTGTGTGTGTGTGTGTGTGTGTGTTGTCGGTGTGTGTGTGTGTGTTGTCGGTGTGTGTGTGTTGTCGGTGTGTGTGTGTGTGTTGTCGGTGTGTGTGTGTGTGTGTTGTCGGTGTGTGTGTGTGTGTGTTGTCGGTGTGTGTGTGTTTTGTGTGTGTGTGTGTTGTGTGTGTGTGTGTTGTCTGAGTGTGTGTGTGTGTGTGTGTGTTGTCGGTGTGTGTGTGTTGTCGGCGTGTGTGTGTGTGTGTGTTGTCGGTGTGTGTGTGTGTGTGTTGTTCGGTGTGTGTGTGTGTGTGTGTGTGTGTGTGTGTGTGTGTGTGTGTGTGTGTGTGTGTGTGTTGTCGGTGTGTGTGTGTGTGTCTGGTCGTGTGTGTGTGTGTGTGTTGTCGGTGTGTGTGTGTGTGTTGTGGTGTGTGTGTGTGTTGTTGGTGTGTGTGTGTGTTGTGGTGTGTGTGTGTGTGTGTTGTCGGTGTGTGTGTGTGTGTTGTGTGTGTGTGTGTTCGGTGTGTGTGTGTGTGTTGTCGGTGTGTGTGTGTGTGTTGCCGGTGTGTGTGTGTGTGTTGTCGGTGTGTGTGTGTGTTGTTGGTGTGTGTGTGTTGTCGGTGTGTGTGTGTGTGTGTTGTCGGTGTGTGTGTGTGTTGTGTGTGTGTGTGTTGTGTGTGTGTGTGTTGTCTGAGTGTGTGTGTGTGTGTGTGTGTGTTGTCGGTGTGTGTGTGTTGTCGGTGTGTGTGTGTGTGTGTTGTCGGTGTGTGTGTGTGTGTGTGTGTGTGTGTTGTCGGTGTGTGTGTGTGTGTGTGTTGTCGGTGTGTGTGTGTGTGTGTTGTCAGTGTGTGTGTGTGTGTGTGTTGTCGGTGTGTGTGTGTGTGTGTTGTCGGTGTGTGTGTGTGTGTGTGTGTTGTCGGTGTGTGTGTGTTGTGGGTGTGTGTGTGTGTGTTGTCGGTGTGTGTGTGTGTGTTGCTGGTGTTTGTGTGTGTGTGTGTTGTCGATGTGTGTGAGTGTGTTTTGTCGGTGTGTGTGTGTGTGTGTGTGTGTGTGTTGTCGGTGTGTGTGTGTGTGTGTTGTCGGTGTGTGTGTGTGTGTTGTGTGTGTGTGTGTTGTCGGTGTGTGTGTGTGTGTTGTCGGTGTGTGTGTGTGTGTGTTGTCGGTGTGTGTGTGTTTGTGTGTGTTGTCGGTGTGTGTGTGTGTGTGTTGTGTGTGTGTGTTGTTTGTGTGTGTGTGTGTTGTCGGTGTGTGTGTGTGTGTGTTGTCGGTGTGTGTGTGTGTGTGTGTGTGTGTGTGTGTGTGTGTGTGTGTTGCCGGTGTGTGTGTGTGTGTTGTCGGTGTGTGTGTGTGTGTGTGTTGTCGGTGTGTGTGTGTGTGTGTTGTCGGTGTGTGTGTGTGTGTGTGTGTGTGTTGTCGGTGTGTGTGTGTGTGTTGTCGGTGTGTGTGTGTGTTTATGTGTTGTCGGTGTGTGTGTGTGTGTGTTGTCGGTGTGTGTGTGTGTTTATGTGTTGTCGGTGTGTGTGTGTGTGTTGTCGGTGTGTGTGGGTGTGTTGTCGGTGTGTGTGTGTGTGTTGTCGGTGTGTGTGTGTGTTGTCGGTGTGTGTGTGTGTTGTCGGTGTGTGTGTGTGTGTGTGTGTTGTCGGTGTGTGTGTGTGTGTTGTCGGTGTGTGTGTGTGTTGTCGGTGTGTGTGTGTGTGTGTGTGTTGTCGGTGTGTGTGTGTGTTGTCAGTGTGTGTGTGTGTGTGTTGTCGGTGTGTGTGTGTTTATGTGTTGTCGGTGTGTGTGTGTGTGTGTTGTCGGTGTGTGTGTGTGTGTTGTCGGTGTCTGTGTGTGTTGTCGGTGTGTGTGTGTGTGTTGTCGGTGTGTGTGTGTTGTCGGTGTGTGTGTGTGTGTGTTGTCGGTGTGTGTGTGTGTGTGTTGTCGGTGTGTGTGTGTGTGTGTTGTCGGTGTGTGTGTGTGTGTTGTCGGTGTGTGTGTGTGTGTGTTGTCGGTGTGTTGTCGGTGTGTGTGTGTGTGTTGTCGGTGTGTGTGTGTGTGTTGTCGGTATGTGTGTGTGTGTGTTGTCGGTGTGTGTGTGTGTTGTCGGTGTGTGTGTGTGTGTGTTGTCGGTGTGTGTGTGTGTGTGTTGTCGGTGTGTGTGTGTGTGTGTGTGTTGTTGGTGTGTGTGTGTGTGTGTTGTGTGTGTGTGTGTTGTTTGTGTGTGTGTGTGTTGTCGGTGTGTGTGTGTGTGTCTGTTGTCGGTGTGTGTGTGTGTGTTGTCGGTGTGTGTGTGTGTGTGTTGTCGGTGTGTGTGTGTGTGTTGTCGGTGTGTGTGTGTGTTGTCGGTGTGTGTGTGTGTGTGTTGTGTGTGTGTGTGTTGTCGGTGTGTGTGTGTGTGTGTTGTCGGTGTGTGTGTGTGTTGTCGGTGTGTGTGTGTGTGTGTGTGTGTGTGTGTGTTGTCGGTGTGTGTGTGTGTGTGTTGTCGGTGTGTGTGTGTGTGTGTTGTCAGTGTGTGTGTGTGTGTGTGTTGTCGGTGTGTGTGTGTGTGTGTTGTCGGTGTGTGTGTGTGTTGTCTGTGTGTGTGTGTGTTGTCGGTGTGTGTGTGTTTATGTGTTGTCGGTGTGTGTGTGTGTGTGTTGTCGGTGTGTGTGTGTGTGTTGTCGGTGTGTGTGTGTGTGTGTTGTCGGTGTGTGTGTGTGTTGTCGGTGTGTGTGTGTGTGTGTGTGTGTGTGTTGTCGGTGTGTGTGTGTGTTGTCGGTGTGTATGTGTGTGTGTGTTGTGGGTGTGTGTTTGTGTGTGTGTTGTCGGTGTGTGTGTGTGTGTTGTCAGTGTGTGTGTGTGTGTGTTGTCGGTGTGTGTGTGTGTGTGTTGTCGGTGTGTGTGTGTGTTGTCGGTGTGTGTGTGTTGTCGGTGTGTGTGTGTGTTGTCGGTGTGTGTGTGTGTTGTGTGTGTGTGTGTTGTCGGTGTGTGTGTTGTCTGAGTGTGTGTGTGTGTGTGTGTGTTGTCGGTGTGTGTGTTGTCGGTGTGTGTGTGTGTGTTGTCGGTGTGTGTGTGTGTGTGTGTGTGTTGTTGGTGTGTGTGTGTGTGTGTTGTCGGTGTGTGTGTGTGTGTGTTGTCAGTGTGTGTGTGTGTGTGTGTTGTCGGTGTGTGTGTGTGTGTGTTGTCGGTGTGTGTGTGTGTGTGTGTGTTGTCGGTGTATGTGTGTTGTGGGTGAGTGTGTGTGTGTGTTGTGGGTGTGTGTGTGTGTGTTGCTGGTGTTTGTGTGTGTGTGTGTGTTGTCGATGTGTGTGTGTGTGTTGTCGGTGTGTGTGTGTGTGTGTGTGTGTGTGTGTGTGTGTGTGTGTGTGTGTGTGTGTGTGTGTGTGTTGTCGGTGTGTGTGTGTGTGTGTGTTGTCGGTGTGTGTGTGTGTTGTGTGTGTGTGTGTGTTGTCGGTGTGTGTGTGTGTGTTGTCGGTGTGTGTGTGTGTGTGTTGTCGGTGTGTGTGTGTGTGTGTTGTCGGTGTGTGTGTGTGTTGTGTGTGTGTGTGTTGTGTGTGTGTGTGTTGTCTGAGTGTGTGTGTGTGTGTGTGTGTTGTCTGTGTGTGTGTGTTGTCGGTGTGTGTGTGTGTGTGTGTTGTCGGTGTGTGTGTGTGTGTGTTGTCGGTGTGTGTGTGTGTGTGTGTGTGTGTGTGTGTGTGTGTGTGTGTGTGTGTGTGTGTGTGTGTGTGTGTTGTCGGTGTGTGTGTGTGTGTGTGTTGTCGGTGTGTGTGTGTGTGTGTTGCCGGTGTGTGTGTGTGTGTTGTCGGTGTGTGTGTGTGTTGTTGGTGTGTGTGTGTTGTCGGTGTGTGTGTGTGTTGTCGGTGTGTGTGTGTGTTGTGTGTGTGTGTGTTGTGTGTGTGTGTGTTGTCTGAGTGTGTGTGTGTGTGTGTGTGTTGTCGGTGTGTGTGTGTTGTCGGTGTGTGTGTGTGTGTGTGTTGTCGGTGTGTGTATGTGTGTGTGTGTGTTGTCGGTGTGTGTGTGTGTGTGTTGTCGGTGTGTGTGTGTGTGTGTTGTCAGTGTGTGTGTGTGTGTGTGTGTTGTCGGTGTGTGTGTGTGTGTGTTGTCGGTTTGTGTGTGTGTGTGTGTGTTGTCGGTGTGTGTGTGTTGTGGGTGTGTGTGTGTGTGTTGTCGGTGTGTGTGTGTGTGTTGCTGGTGTTTGTGTGTGTGTGTGTTGTCGATGTGTGTGAGTGTGTTTTGTCGGTGTGTGTGTGTGTGTGTGTGTGTGTTGTCGGTGTGTGTGTGTGTGTGTTGTCGGTGTGTGTGTGTGTGTTGTGTGTGTGTGTGTTGTCGGTGTGTGTGTGTGTGTTGTCGGTGTGTGTGTGTGTGTGTTGTCGGTGTGTGTGTGTGTGTGTGTGTTGTCGGTGTGTGTGTGTGTGTGTTGTGTGTGTGTGTTGTTTGTGTGTGTGTGTGTTGTCGGTGTGTGTGTGTGTGTGTTGTCGGTGTGTGTGTGTGTGTGTGTGTGTGTGTGTGTGTGTGTGTGTGTGTGTTGCCGGTGTGTGTGTGTGTGTTGTCGGTGTGTGTGTGTGTGTGTTGTCGGTGTGTGTGTGTGTGTGTTGTCGGTGTGTGTGTGTGTGTGTGTGTGTGTTGTCGGTGTGTGTGTGTGTGTTGTCGGTGTGTGTGTGTGTTTATGTGTTGTCGGTGTGTGTGTGTGTGTGTTGTCGGTGTGTGTGTGTGTTTATGTGTTGTCGGTGTGTGTGTGTTTGTTGTCGGTGTGTGTGTGTGTGTTGTCGGTGTGTGTGTGTGTGTTGTCGGTGTGTGTGTGTGTTGTCGGTGTGTGTGTGTGTTGTCGGTGTGTGTGTGTGTGTGTGTGTTGTCGGTGTGTGTGTGTGTGTTGTCGGTGTGTGTGTGTGTTGTCGGTGTGTGTGTGTGTGTGTTGTCGGTGTGTGTGTGTGTTGTCAGTGTGTGTGTGTGTGTGTTGTCGGTGTGTGTGTGTTTATGTGTTGTCGGTGTGTGTGTGGGTGTGTTGTCGGTGTGTGTGTGTGTGTTGTCGGTGTGTGTGTGTGTTGTCGGTGTGTGTGTGTGTGTTGTCGGTGTGTGTGTGTTGTCGGTGTGTGTGTGTGTGTGTTGTCGGTGTGTGTGTGTGTGTGTTGTCGGTGTGTGTGTGTGTGTGTTGTCGGTGTGTGTGTGTGTGTGTGTGTTGTCGGTGTGTGTGTGTGTGTTGTGTGTGTGTGTGTTGTTTGTGTGTGTGTGTGTTGTCGGTGTGTGTGTGTGTGTGTTGTCGGTGTGTGTGTGTGTGTGTGTGTGTGTGTGTGTGTGTGTGTGTGTGTGTGTGTGTGTGTGTGTGTGTGTGTGTGTGTGTGTGGTGTCGGTGTGTGTGTGTGTGTGTTGTCGGTGTGTGTGTGTGTGTTGTCGGTGTGTGTGTGTGTGTGTTGTCGGTGTGTTGTCGGTGTGTGTGTGTGTGTTGTCGGGTGTGTGTGTGTGTTGTCGGTATGTGTGTGTGTGTGTTGTCGGTGTGTGTGTGTGTTGTCGGTGTGTGTGTGTGTGTGTTGTCGGTGTGTGTGTGTGTGTGTGTTGTCGGTGTGTGTGTGTGTGTGTGTGTTGTTGGTGTGTGTGTGTGTGTGTTGTGTGTGTGTGTGTTGTTTGTGTGTGTGTGTGTTGTCGGTGTGTGTGTGTGTGTCTGTTGTCGGTGTGTGTGTGTGTGTGTGTTGTCGGTGTGTGTGTGTGTGTGTTGTCGGTGTGTGTGTGTGTGTTGTCGGTGTGTGTGTGTGTTGTCGGTGTGTGTGTGTGTGTGTTGTGTGTGTGTGTGTTGTCGGTGTGTGTGTGTGTGTGTGTTGTCGGTGTGTGTGTGTGTTGTCGGGTGTGTGTGTGTGTGTGTGTGTGTGTGTGTGTGTTGTCGGTGTGTGTGTGTGTGTGTTGTCGGTGTGTGTGTGTGTGTGTTGTCAGTGTGTGTGTGTGTGTGTGTTGTCGGTGTGTGTGTGTGTTGTCGGTGTGTGTGTGTGTGTGTTGTCTGTGTGTGTGTGTGTGTGTTGTCGGTGTGTGTGTGTTTATGTGTTGTCGGTGTGTGTGTGTGTGTGTGTTGTCGGTGTGTGTGTGTGTGTGTGTGTGTGTGTGTGTGTGTGTGTGTGTGTGTGTGTGTGTTGCCGGTGTGTGTGTGTGTGTTGTCGGTGTGTGTGTGTGTGTGTTGTCGGTGTGTGTGTGTGTGTGTGTTGTCGGTGTGTGTGTGTGTGTGTGTTGTCGGTGTGTGTGTGTGTTTATCAAATCAAATCAAATTTATTTTTATATAGCCCTTCGTACATCAGCTGATATTCTCAAAGTGCTGTACAGAAACCCAGCCTAAAACCCCAAACAGCAAGCAAAGCATGTGAAAGAAGCACGGTGGCTAGGAAAAACTCCCTAGGAAAAACTCCCTAGAAAGGCCAAAAACCTAGGAAGAAACCTAGAGAGGAACCAGGCTATGAGGGGTGGCCAGTCCTCTTCTGGCTGTGCAGGGTGGATATTAAAACAGAACATGGTCAAAATGTTAAAATGTTAAAATGTTCATAAATGACCAGCATGGTCAAATAATAATAATCATAGTAGTTGTCGAGGGTGCAACAAGCACGTCCGGTGAACAGGTCAGGGTTCCATAGCCGCAGGCAGAACAGTTGAAACTGGAGCAGCAGCACGGCCAGGTGGACTGGGGACAGCAAGGAGTCATCATACCAGGTAGTCCTGAGGCATGGTCCTAGGGCTCAGGTCCTCCGAGAGAAAGACAGAAAGAGAGAAAGAGAGAATTAGAGAGAGCATATTTAAATACACACAGGACACCGGATAAGACAAGAGAAATACTCCAGATGTAACAGACTGACCCTAGCCCCCCGACACATAAACTACTGCAGCATAAATACTGGAGGCTGAGACAGGAGGGATCAGAAGACACTGTGGCCCCATCCGATGATACCCCCGGACAGGGCCAAACAGGGCCAAACAGTTTATGTGTTGTCGGTGTGTGTGTGTGTGTGTGTGTGTTGTCGGTGTGTGTGTGTGTGTTGTCGGTGTGTGTGTGTGTGTGTTGTCGGTGTGTGTGTGTGTGTTGTCGGTGTGTGTGTGTGTTTATGTGTTGTCGGTGTGTGTGTGTGTGTGTGTGTTGTCGGTGTGTGTGTGTGTGTTGTCGGTGTGTGTGTGTGTTGTCGGTGTGTGTGTGTGTGTGTGTGTGTTGTCGGTGTGTGTGTGTTGTCAGTGTGTGTGTGTGTGTGTTGTCGGTGTGTGTGTGTTTATGTGTTGTCGGTGTGTGTGTGTGTGTGTTGTCGGTGTGTGTGTGTGTGTTGTCGGTGTGTGTGTGTGTTGTCGGTGTGTGTGTGTGTGTTGTCGGTGTGTGTGTGTGTGTGTTGTCGGTGTGTGTGTGTGTGTGTTGTCGGAGTGTGTGTGTGTGTGTTGTCGGTGTGTGTGTGTGTGTGTTGTCGGTGTGTGTGTGTGGTGTGTTGTCGGTGTGTGTGTGTGTGTGTGTGTGTTGTCGGTGTGTGTGTGTGTGTTGTGTGTGTGTGTGTTGTTTGTGTGTGTGTGTGTTGTCGGTGTGTGTGTGTGTGTCTGTTGTCGGTGTGTGTGTGTGTGTTGTCGGTGTGTGTGTGTGTGTTGTCGGTGTGTGTGTGTGTGTTGTCGGTGTGTGTGTGTGTTGTCGGTGTGTGTGTGTGTGTGTTGTGTGTGTGTGTGTTGTCGGTGTGTGTGTGTGTGTGTGTGTGTGTGTGTGTGTGTGTTGTCGGTGTGTGTGTGTGTGTGTGTTGTCGGTGTGTGTGTGTGTGTGTTGCCGGTGTGTGTGTGTGTGTTGTCGGTGTGTGTGTGTGTTGTTGGTGTGTGTGTGTTGTCGGTGTGTGTGTGTGTTGTCGGTGTGTGTGTGTGTTGTGTGTGTGTGTGTTGTGTGTGTGTGTGTTGTCTGAGTGTGTGTGTGTGTGTGTGTGTTGTCGGTGTGTGTGTGTTGTCGGTGTGTGTGTGTGTGTGTTGTCGGTGTGTGTGTGTGTGTGTGTGTGTTGTCGGTGTGTGTGTGTGTGTGTTGTCGGTGTGTGTGTGTGTGTTGTGTGTGTGTGTGTTGTCGGTGTGTGTGTGTGTGTTGTCGGTGTGTGTGTGTGTGTGTTGTCGGTGTGTGTGTGTGTGTGTGTGTTGTCGGTGTGTGTGTGTGTGTGTTGTGTGTGTGTGTTGTTTGTGTGTGTGTGTTGTCGGTGTGTGTGTGTGTGTGTTGTCGGTGTGTGTGTGTGTGTGTGTGTGTGTGTGTGTGTGTGTGTGTGTGTGTGTGTGTGTTGCCGGTGTGTGTGTGTGTGTTGTCGGTGTGTGTGTGTGTGTGTTGTCGGTGTGTGTGTGTGTGTGTTGTCGGTGTGTGTGTGTGTGTGTGTGTGTGTTGTCGGTGTGTGTGTGTGTGTTGTCGGTGTGTGTGTGTGTTTATGTGTTGTCGGTGTGTGTGTGTGTTGTCGTTGTGTGTGTGTGTTTATGTGTTGTCGGTGTGTGTGTGTTTGTTGTCGGTGTGTGTGTGTGTGTTGTCGGTGTGTGTGTGTGTGTTGTCGGTGTGTGTGTGTGTTGTCGGTGTGTGTGTGTGTTGTCGGTGTGTGTGTGTGTGTGTGTGTTGTCGGTGTGTGTGTGTGTGTTGTCGGTGTGTGTGTGTGTTGTCGGTGTGTTTGTGTGTGTGTTGTCGGTGTGTGTGTGTGTTGTCAGTGTGTGTGTGTGTGTGTTGTCGGTGTGTGTGTGTTTATGTGTTGTCGGTGTGTGTGTGGGTGTGTTGTCGGTGTGTGTGTGTGTGTTGTCGGTGTGTGTGTGTGTTGTCGGTGTGTGTGTGTGTGTTGTCGGTGTGTGTGTGTTGTCGGTGTGTGTGTGTGTGTGTTGTCGGTGTGTGTGTGTGTGTGTTGTCGGAGTGTGTGTGTGTGTGTTGTCGGTGTGTGTGTGTGTGTGTTGTCGGTGTGTGTGTGTGTGTGTTGTCGGTGTGTGTGTGTGTGTGTGTGTTGTCGGTGTGTGTGTGTGTGTTGTGTGTGTGTGTGTTGTTTGTGTGTGTGTGTGTTGTCGGTGTGTGTGTGTGTGTGTTGTCGGTGTGTGTGTGTGTGTGTGTGTGTGTGTGTGTGTGTGTGTGTGTGTGTGTGTGTGTGTGTGTGTGTGTGTGTTGTCGGTGTGTGTGTGTGTGTGTGTTGTCGGTGTGTGTGTGTGTGTTGTCGGTGTGTGTGTGTGTGTGTTGTCGGTGTGTTGTCGGTGTGTGTGTGTGTGTTGTCGGTGTGTGTGTGTGTGTTGTCGGTATGTGTGTGTGTGTGTTGTCGGTGTGTGTGTGTGTTGTCGGTGTGTGTGTGTGTGTGTTGTCGGTGTGTGTGTGTGTGTGTTGTCGGTGTGTGTGTGTGTGTGTGTGTTGTTGGTGTGTGTGTGTGTGTGTTGTGTGTGTGTGTGTTGTTTGTGTGTGTGTGTGTTGTCGGTGTGTGTGTGTGTGTCTGTTGTCGGTGTGTGTGTGTGTGTTGTCGGTGTGTGTGTGTGTGTGTTGTCGGTGTGTGTGTGTGTGTTGTCGGTGTGTGTGTGTGTTGTCGGTGTGTGTGTGTGTGTGTTGTGTGTGTGTGTGTTGTCGGTGTGTGTGTGTGTGTGTTGTCGGTGTGTGTGTGTGTTGTCGGTGTGTGTGTGTGTGTGTGTGTGTGTGTGTGTTGTCGGTGTGTGTGTGTGTGTGTTGTCGGTGTGTGTGTGTGTGTGTTGTCAGTGTGTGTGTGTGTGTGTGTTGTCGGTGTGTGTGTGTGTTGTCGGTGTGTGTGTGTGTGTGTTGTCTGTGTGTGTGTGTGTGTGTTGTCGGTGTGTGTGTGTTTATGTGTTGTCGGTGTGTGTGTGTGTGTGTTGTCGGTGTGTGTGTGTGTGTGTGTGTGTGTGTGTGTGTGTGTGTGTGTGTGTTGCCGGTGTGTGTGTGTGTGTTGTCGGTGTGTGTGTGTGTGTGTTGTCGGTGTGTGTGTGTGTGTGTTGTCGGTGTGTGTGTGTGTGT